>NW_026291591.1:0-281123 GCF_023091745.1 Budorcas taxicolor
CATGGATCTTGGGGTGCTTCTGAGTCTCCGCAGGGGAGTCAGGCCTCGTCTCGAGTGGGGGCATGCACGTGCGCTTTCCTCCCGAGCTGCAGCAGTAGTGTCACGCTTCCTATCGCGTGGATCAAGGGATCTGTGGCTTTCCCTCGAGGCTGTCCCTCGAGGCTTTCCCACGAGGCTTTCCCACAGGGCTGTGCCACGTGCCACCTTGGTGTGAGTCGATCCTCGGCGTGAAAGACGAGCCGCTGAAGGGAAAAGAGGTTCCTCTGGAATGGACTGAGACATCTGGGGGACTCTTGGAATGGTGGCACGACCCTGGAGTTCCTCTCGCCGTTCCTGTTGAGAGGGCCTCCTCTTGAGATGTGACGGGAACGCCGGGAACTCTTTCCCGACGAAGCAGGGAAAGGATCCCTCATCTCGAGCTACGAGGCGGAAACGGGGCTCCTCTGGATGTGGGCGGGACCCTCGTGATTCCTCTCGAGTGGAGACGGGTATGTCGGGGAACTTCTTGATTTGCACCAAGGGTGTGAAGGACCCTTTCGAAGTTCCAGAGGTGAGGTGTGATCAGCCTCGAGACGCCTCAGCGGAAATGGGCCTCATCTCGCCTGGAGGGGAGAACCTCCTGGATTTTCTGGAGTTGCGGCAGGTCTTCTCGAGTTACGACGGGGACCTCAGGGACCCGCTCTGGTGGCCTCAGGAAAGGCCAGTCCCCATGCGAGTTGCTAGGGGACCTCTCGGGATTCCTCTCCCATCCATGCCGGGGCCTCAGTCCTTGTGTGGAGTCGGGGCCGGAACCTGAGGATTCCTCTCCAGTGTTGCCATGGATCTTGGGGTGCTTCTGAGTCTCCCCAGGGGAGTCAGGCCTCGTCTCGAGTGGGGGCATGCACGTGCGCTTTCCTCCCGAGCTGCAGCAGTAGTGTCACGCTTCCTGTCACGTGGATCAAGGGATCGGTGGCTTTCCCTCGAGGCTGTCCCTCGAGGCTTTCCCACGAGGCTTTCCCACAGGGCTGTGCCACGTGCCACCTTGGTGTGAGTCGATCCTCGGCGTGAAAGACGAGCCGCTGAAGGGAAAAGAGGTTCCTCTGGAATGGACTGAGACATCTGGGGGACTCTTGGAATGGTGCCACGACCCTGGAGTTCCTCTCGCCGTTCCTGTTGAGAGGGCCTCCTCTTGAGATGCGACGGGAACGCCGGGAACTCTTTCCCGACGAAGCAGGGAAAGGATCCCTCATCTCGAGCTACGAGGCGGAAACGGGGCTCCTCTGGATGTGGGCGGGACCCTCGTGATTCCTCTCGAGTGGAGACGGGTATGTCGGGGAACTTCTTGATTTGCACCAAGGGTGTGAAGGACCCTTTCGAAGTTCCAGAGGTGAGGTGTGATCAGCCTCGAGAAGCCTCAGCGGAAATGGGCCTCATCTCGCCTGGAGGGGAGAACCTCCTGGATTTTCTCGAGTTGCGGCAGGTCTTCTCGAGTTACGACGGGGACCTCAGGGACCCGCTCTGGTGGCCTCAGGAAAGGCCAGTCCCCATGCGAGTTGCTAGGGGACCTCTCGGGATTCCTCTCCCGTCCATGCCGGGGCCTCAGTCCTTGTGTGGTGTCGGGGCCGGAACCTGAGGATTCCTCTCCAGTGTTGCCATGGATCTTGGGGTGCTTCTGAGTCTCCCCAGGGGAGTCAGGCCTCGTCTCGAGTGGGGGCATGCACGTGCGCTTTCCTCCCGAGCTGCAGCAGTAGTGTCACGCTTCCTGTCACGTGGATCAAGGGATCTGTGGCTTTCCCTCGAGGCTGTCCCTCGAGGCTTTCCCACGAGGCTTTCCCACAGGGCTGTGCCACGTGCCACCTTGGTGTGAGTCGATCCTCGGCGTGAAAGACGAGCCGCTGAAGGGAAAAGAGGTTCCTCTGGAATGGACTGAGACATCTGGGGGACTCTTGGAATGGTGGCACGACCCTGGAGTTCCTCTCGCCGTTCCTGTTGAGAGGGCCTCCTCTTGAGATGCGACGGGAACGCCGGGAACTCTTTCCCGACGAAGCAGGGAAAGGATCCCTCATCTCGAGCTACGAGGCGGAAACGGGGCTCCTCTGGATGTGGGCGGGACCCTCGTGATTCCTCTCGAGTGGAGACGGCTAGGTCGGGGAACTTCTTGATTTGCACCAAGGGTGTGAAGGACCCTTTCGAAGTTCCAGAGGGGAGGTGTGATCAGCCTCGAGACGCCTCAGCGGAAATGGGCCTCATCTCGCCTGGAGGGGAGAACCTCCTGGATTTTCTGGAGTTGCGGCAGGTCTTCTCGAGTTACGACGGGGACCTCAGGGACCCACTCTGGTGGCCTCAGGAAAGGCCAGTCCCCATGCGAGTTGCTAGGGGACCTCTCGGGATTCCTCTCCCGTCCATGCCGGGGCCTCAGTCCTTGTGTGGAGTCGGGGCCGGAACCTGAGGATTCCTCTCCAGTGTTGCCATGGATCTTGGGGTGCTTCTGAGTCTCCGCAGGGGAGTCAGGCCTCGTCTCGAGTGGGGGCATGCACGTGCGCTTTCCTCCCGAGCTGCAGCAGTAGTGTCACGCTTCCTGTCACGTGGATCAAGGGATCTGTGGCTTTCCCTCGAGGCTGTCCCTCGAGGCTTTCCCACGAGGCTTTCCCACAGGGCTGTGCCACGTGCCACCTTGGTGTGAGTCGATCCTCGGCGTGAAAGACGAGCCGCTGAAGGGAAAAGAGGTTCCTCTGGAATGGACTGAGACATCTGGGGGACTCTTGGAATGGTGGCACGACCCTGGAGTTCCTCTCGCCGTTCCTGTTGAGAGGGCCTCCTCTTGAGATGCGACGGGAACGCCGGGAACTCTTTCCCGACGAAGCAGGGAAAGGATCCCTCATCTCGAGCTACGAGGCGGAAACGGGGCTCCTCTGGATGTGGGCGGGACCCTCGTGATTCCTCTCGAGTGGAGACGGCTAAGTCGGGGAACTTCTTGATTTGCACCAAGGGTGTGAAGGACCCTTTCGAAGTTCCAGAGGTGAGGTGTGATCAGCCTCGAGAAGCCTCAGCGGAAATGGGCCTCATCTCGCCTGGAGGGGAGAACCTCCTGGATTTTCTCGAGTTGCGGCAGGTCTTCTCGAGTTACGACGGGGACCTCAGGGACCCGCTCTGGTGGCCTCAGGAAAGGCCAGTCCCCATGCGAGTTGCTAGGGGACCTCTCGGGATTCCTCTCCCATCCATGCCGGGGCCTCAGTCCTTGTGTGAGTCGGGGCCGGAACCTGAGGATTCCTCTCCAGTGTTGCCATGGATCTTGGGGTGCTTCTGAGTCTCCCCAGGGGAGTCAGGCCTCGTCTCGAGTGGGGGCATGCACGTGCGCTTTCCTCCCGAGCTGCAGCAGTAGTGTCACGCTTCCTGTCACGTGGATCAAGGGATCGGTGGCTTTCCCTCGAGGCTGTCCCTCGAGGCTTTCCCACGAGGCTTTCCCACAGGGCTGTGCCACGTGCCACCTTGGTGTGAGTCGATCCTCGGCGTGAAAGACGAGCCGCTGAAGGGAAAAGAGGTTCCTCTGGAATGGACTGAGACATCTGGGGGACTCTTGGAATGGTGGCACGACCCTGGAGTTCCTCTCGCCGTTCCTGTTGAGAGGGCCTCCTCTTGAGATGCGACGGGAACGCCGGGAACTCTTTCCCGACGAAGCAGGGAAAGGATCCCTCATCTCGAGCTACGAGGCGGAAACGGGGCTCCTCTGGATGTGGGCGGGACCCTCGTGATTCCTCTCGAGTGGAGACGGCTAGGTCGGGGAACTTCTTGATTTGCACCAAGGGTGTGAAGGACCCTTTCGAAGTTCCAGAGGTGAGGTGTGATCAGCCTCGAGAAGCCTCAGCGGAAATGGGCCTCATCTCGCCTGGAGGGGAGAACCTCCTGGATTTTCTCGAGTTGCGGCAGGTCTTCTCGAGTTACGACGGGGACCTCAGGGACCCGCTCTGGTGGCCTCAGGAAAGGCCAGTCCCCATGCGAGTTGCTAGGGGACCTCTCGGGATTCCTCTCCCGTCCATGCCGGGGCCTCAGTCCTTGTGTGGTGTCGGGGCCGGAACCTGAGGATTCCTCTCCAGTGTTGCCATGGATCTTGGGGTGCTTCTGAGTCTCCCCAGGGGAGTCAGGCCTCGTCTCGAGTGGGGGCATGCACGTGCGCTTTCCTCCCGAGCTGCAGCAGTAGTGTCACGCTTCCTGTCACGTGGATCAAGGGATCTGTGGCTTTCCCTCGAGGCTGTCCCTCGAGGCTTTCCCACGAGGCTTTCCCACAGGGCTGTGCCACGTGCCACCTTGGTGTGAGTCGATCCTCGGCGTGAAAGACGAGCCGCTGAAGGGAAAAGAGGTTCCTCTGGAATGGACTGAGACATCTGGGGGACTCTTGGAATGGTGGCACGACCCTGGAGTTCCTCTCGCCGTTCCTGTTGAGAGGGCCTCCTCTTGAGATGCGACGGGAACGCCGGGAACTCTTTCTCGACGAAGCAGGGAAAGGATCCCTCATCTCGAGCTACGAGGCGGAAACGGGGCTCCTCTGGATGTGGGCGGGACCCTCGTGATTCCTCTCGAGTGGAGACGGCTAGGTCGGGGAACTTCTTGATTTGCACCAAGGGTGTGAAGGACCCTTTCGAAGTTCCAGAGGGGAGGTGTGATCAGCCTCGAGACGCCTCAGCGGAAATGGGCCTCATCTCGCCTGGAGGGGAGAACCTCCTGGATTTTCTCGAGTTGCGGCAGGTCTTCTCGAGTTACGACGGGGACCTCAGGGACCCGCTCTGGTGGCCTCAGGAAAGGCCAGTCCCCATGCGAGTTGCTAGGGGACCTCTCGGGATTCCTCTCCCGTCCATGCCGGGGCCTCAGTCCTTGTGTGGAGTCGGGGCCGGAACCTGAGGATTCCTCTCCAGTGTTGCCATGGATCTTGGGGTGCTTCTGAGTCTCCCCAGGGGAGTCAGGCCTCGTCTCGAGTGGGGGCATGCACGTGCGCTTTCCTCCCGAGCTGCAGCAGTAGTGTCACGCTTCCTGTCGCGTGGATCAAGGGATCTGTGGCTTTCCCTCGAGGCTGTCCCTCGAGGCTTTCCCACGAGGCTTTCCCACAGGGCTGTGCCACGTGCCACCTTGGTGTGAGTCGATCCTCGGCGTGAAAGACGAGCCGCTGAAGGGAAAAGAGGTTCCTCTGGAATGGACTGAGACATCTGGGGGACTCTTGGAATGGTGGCACGACCCTGGAGTTCCTCTCGCCGTTCCTGTTGAGAGGGCCTCCTCTTGAGATGCGACGGGAACGCCGGGAACTCTTTCCCGACGAAGCAGGGAAAGGATCCCTCATCTCGAGCTACGAGGCGGAAACGGGGCTCCTCTGGATGTGGGCGGGACCCTCGTGATTCCTCTCGAGTGGAGACGGCTAGGTCGGGGAACTTCTTGATTTGCACCAAGGGTGTGAAGGACCCTTTCGAAGTTCCAGAGGTGAGGTGTGATCAGCCTCGAGACGCCTCAGCGGAAATGGGCCTCATCTCGCCTGGAGGGGAGAACCTCCTGGATTTTCTCGAGTTGCGGCAGGTCTTCTCGAGTTACGACGGGGACCTCAGGGACCCGCTCTGGTGGCCTCAGGAAAGGCCAGTCCCCATGCGAGTTGCTAGGGGACCTCTCGGGATTCCTCTCCCGTCCATGCCGGGGCCTCAGTCCTTGTGTGGAGTCGGGGCCGGAACCTGAGGATTCCTCTCCAGTGTTTCCATGGATCTTGGGGTGCTTCTGAGTCTCCGCAGGGGAGTCAGGCCTCGTCTCGAGTGGGGGCATGCACGTGCGCTTTCCTCCCGAGCTGCAGCAGTAGTGTCACGCTTCCTGTCACGTGGATCAAGGGATCTGTGGCTTTCCCACGAGGCTTTCCCACAGGGTTGTGCCACGTGTCACCTTAGTGTGAGTCGATCCTCGGCGTGAAAGACGAGCCGCTGAAGGAAAAGAGGTTCCTCTGGAATGGACTGAGACATCTGGGGGACTCTTGAAATGGTGGCACGACCCTGGAGTTCCTCTCGCCGTTCCTGTTGAGAGGGCCTCCTCTTGAGATGCGACGGGAACGCCGGGAACTCTTTCCCGACGAAGCAGGGAAAGGATCCCTCATCTCGAGCTACGAGGCGGAAACGGGGCTCCTCTGGATGTGGGCGGGACCCTCGTGATTCCTCTCGAGTGGAGACGGCTAGGTCGGGGAACTTCTTGATTTGCACCAAGGGTGTGAAGGACCCTTTCGAAGTTCCAGAGGTGAGGTGTGATCAGCCTCGAGACGCCTCAGCGGAAATGGGCCTCATCTCGCCTGGAGGGGAGAACCTCCTGGATTTTCTCGAGTTGCGGCAGGTCTTCTCGAGTTACGACGGGGACCTCAGGGACCCGCTCTGGTGGCCTCAGGAAAGGCCAGTACCCATGCGAATTGCTAGGGGACCTCTCGGGATTCCTCTCCCATCCATGCCGGGGCCTCTGTCCTTGTGTGGAGTCGGGGCCGGAACCTGAGGATTCCTCTCCAGTGTTGCCATGGATCTTGGGGTGCTTCTGAGTCTCCCCAGGGGAGTCAGGCCTCGTCTCGAGTGGGGGCATGCACGTGCACTTTCCTCCCGAGCTGCAGCAGTAGTGTCACGCTTCCTGTCACGTGGATCAAGGATCGGTGGCTTTCCCTCGAGGCTGTCCCTCGAGGCTTTCCCACGAGACTTTCCCACAGGGCTGTGCCACGTGCCACCTTGGTGTGAGTCGATCCTCGGCGTGAAAGACGAGCCGGTGAAGGGAACAGAGGTTCCTCTGGAATGGACTGAGACATCTGGGGGACTCTTGGAATGGTGGCACGACCCTGGAGTTCCTCTCGAAGTTCCTGTTGAGAGGGCCTCCTCTTGAGATGCGACGGGAACGCCGGGAACTCTTTCCCGACGAAGCAGGGAAAGGATCCCTCATCTCGAGCTACGAGGCGGAAACGGGGCTCCTCTGGATGTGGGCGGGACCCTCGTGATTCCTCTCGAGTGGAGACGGCTAGGTCGGGGAACTTCTTGATTGCACCAAGGGTGTGAAGGACCCTTTCGAAGTTCCAGAGGTGAGGTGTGATCAGCCTCGAGAAGCCTCAGCGGAAATGGGCCTCATCTCGCCTGGAGGGGAGAACCTCCTGGATTTTCTCGAGTTGCGGCAGGTCTTCTCGGGTTACGACGGGGACCTCAGGGACCCGCTCTGGTGGCCTCAGGAAAGGCCAGTCCCCATGCGAGTTGCTAGGGGACTTCTCGGGATTCCTCTCCCGTCCATGCCGGGGCCTCAGTCCTTGTGTGGAGTCGGGGCCGGAACCTGAGGATTCCTCTCCAGTGTTGCCATGGATCTTGGGGTGCTTCTGAGTCTCCCCAGGGGAGTCAGGCCTCGTCTCGAGTGGGGGCATGCACGTGCGCTTTCCTCCCGAGCTGCAGCAGTAGTGTCACGCTTCCTGTCACGTGGATCAAGGGATCTGTGGCTTTCCCTCGAGGCTGTCCCTCGAGGCTTTCCCACGAGTCTTTCCCACAGGGCTGTGCCACGTGCCACCTTGGTGTGAGTCGATCCTCGGCGTGAAAGACGAGCCGGTGAAGGGAAAAGGGGTTCCTCTGGAATGGACTGAGACATTTGGGGGACTCTTGGAATGGTGGCACGACCCTGGAGTTCCTCTCGCCGTTCCTGTTGAGAGGGCCTCCTCTTGAGATGCGACGGGAACGCCGGGAACTCTTTCCCGACGAAGCAGGGAAAGGATCCCTCATCTCGAGCTACGAGGCTGAAACGGGGCTCCTCTGGATGTGGGCGGGACCCTCGTGATTCCTCTCGAGTGGAGACGGCTAGGTCGGGGAACTTCTTGATTTGCACCAAGGGTGTGAAGGACCCTTTCGAAGTTCCAGAGGTGAGGTGTGATCAGCCTCGAGACGCCTCAGCGGAAATGGGCCTCATCTCGCCTGGAGGGGAGAACCTCCTGGATTATCTCGAGTTGGGGCAGGTCTTCTCGAGTTACGACGGGGACCTCAGGGACCCGCTCTGGTGGCCTCAGGAAAGGCCAGTCCCCATGCGAGTTGCTAGGGGACCTCTCGGGATTCCTCTCCCGTCCATGCCGGGGCCTCAGTCCTTGTGTGGAGTCGGGGCCGGAACCTGAGGATTCCTCTCCAGTGTTGCCATGGATCTTGGGGTGCTTCTGAGTCTCCCCAGGGGAGTCAGGCCTCGTCTCGAGTGGGGGCATGCACGTGCGCTTTCCTCCCGAGCTGCAGCAGTAGTGTCACGCTTCCTGTCACGTGGATCAAGGGATCTGTGGCTTTCCCTCGAGGCTGTCCCTCGAGGCTTTCCCACGAGTCTTTCCCACAGGGCTGTGCCACGTGCCACATTGGTGTGAGTCGATCCTCGGCGTGAAAGACGAGCCGGTGAAGGGAAAAGGGGTTCCTCTGGAATGGACTGAGACAT
This sequence comes from Budorcas taxicolor, assembly GCF_023091745.1. Classification (NCBI taxonomy): domain Eukaryota; kingdom Metazoa; phylum Chordata; class Mammalia; order Artiodactyla; family Bovidae; genus Budorcas; species Budorcas taxicolor. The sequence continues at coordinate 8,413 of NW_026291591.1, forward strand.
TTGGGGGACTCTTGGAATGGTGGCACGACCCTGGAGTTCCTCTCGCCGTTCCTGTTGAGAGGGCCTCCTCTTGAGATGCGACGGGAACGCCGGGAACTCTTTCCCGACGAAGCAGGGAAAGGATCCCTCATCTCGAGCTACGAGGCTGAAACGGGGCTCCTCTGGATGTGGGCGGGACCCTCGTGATTCCTCTCGAGTGGAGACGGCTAGGTCGGGGAACTTCTTGATTTGCACCAAGGGTGTGAAGGACCCTTTCGAAGTTCCAGAGGTGAGGTGTGATCAGCCTCGAGACGCCTCAGCGGAAATGGGCCTCATCTCGCCTGGAGGGGAGAACCTCCTGGATTTTCTCGAGTTGGGGCAGGTCTTCTCGAGTTACGACGGGGACCTCAGGGACCCGCTCTGGTGGCCTCAGGAAAGGCCAGTCCCCATGCGAGTTGCTAGGGGACCTCTCGGGATTCCTCTCCCATCCATGCCGGGGCCTCAGTCCTTGTGTGGAGTCGGGGCCGGAACCTGAGGATTCCTCTCCAGTGTTGCCATGGATCTTGGGGTGCTTCTGAGTCTCCCCAGGGGAGTCAGGCCTCGTCTCGAGTGGGGGCATGCACGTGCGCTTTCCTCCCGAGCTGCAGCAGTAGTGTCACGCTTCCTGTCACGTGGATCAAGGGATCGGTGGCTTTCCCTCGAGGCTGTCCCTCGAGGCTTTCCCACGAGGCTTTCCCACAGGGCTGTGCCACGTGCCACCTTGGTGTGAGTCGATCCTCGGCGTGAAAGACGAGCCGCTGAAGGGAAAAGAGGTTCCTCTGGAATGGACTGAGACATCTGGGGGACTCTTGGAATGGTGGCACGACCCTGGAGTTCCTCTCGCCGTTCCTGTTGAGAGGGCCTCCTCTTGAGATGCGACGGGAACGCCGGGAACTCTTTCCCGACGAAGCAGGGAAAGGATCCCTCATCTCGAGCTACGAGGCGGAAACGGGGCTCCTCTGGATGTGGGCGGGACCCTCGTGATTCCTCTCGAGTGGAGACGGCTAGGTCGGGGAACTTCTTGATTTGCACCAAGGGTGTGAAGGACCCTTTCGAAGTTCCAGAGGTGAGGTGTGATCAGCCTCGAGAAGCCTCAGCGGAAATGGGCCTCATCTCGCCTGGAGGGGAGAACCTCCTGGATTTTCTCGAGTTGCGGCAGGTCTTCTCGAGTTACGACGGGGACCTCAGGGACCCGCTCTGGTGGCCTCAGGAAAGGCCAGTCCCCATGCGAGTTGCTAGGGGACCTCTCGGGATTCCTCTCCCGTCCATGCCGGGGCCTCAGTCCTTGTGTGGTGTCGGGGCCGGAACCTGAGGATTCCTCTCCAGTGTTGCCATGGATCTTGGGGTGCTTCTGAGTCTCCCCAGGGGAGTCAGGCCTCGTCTCGAGTGGGGGCATGCACGTGCGCTTTCCTCCCGAGCTGCAGCAGTAGTGTCACGCTTCCTGTCACGTGGATCAAGGGATCTGTGGCTTTCCCTCGAGGCTGTCCCTCGAGGCTTTCCCACGAGGCTTTCCCACAGGGCTGTGCCACGTGCCACCTTGGTGTGAGTCGATCCTCGGCGTGAAAGACGAGCCGGTGAAGGGAAAAGAGGTTCCTCTGGAATGGACTGAGACATCTGGGGGACTCTTGGAATGGTGGCACGACCCTGGAGTTCCTCTCGCCGTTCCTGTTGAGAGGGCCTCCTCTTGAGATGCGACGGGAACGCCGGGAACTCTTTCCCGACGAAGCAGGGAAAGGATCCCTCATCTCGAGCTACGAGGCGGAAACGGGGCTCCTCTGGATGTGGGCGGGACCCTCGTGATTCCTCTCGAGTGGAGACGGCTAGGTCGGGGAACTTCTTGATTTGCACCAAGGGTGTGAAGGACCCTTTCGAAGTTCCAGAGGGGAGGTGTGATCAGCCTCGAGACGCCTCAGCGGAAATGGGCCTCATCTCGCCTGGAGGGGAGAACCTCCTGGATTTTCTCGAGTTGCGGCAGGTCTTCTCGAGTTACGACGGGGACCTCAGGGACCCGCTCTGGTGGCCTCAGGAAAGGCCAGTCCCCATGCGAGTTGCTAGGGGACCTCTCGGGATTCCTCTCCCGTCCATGCCGGGGCCTCAGTCCTTGTGTGGAGTCGGGGCCGGAACCTGAGGATTCCTCTCCAGTGTTGCCATGATCTTGGGTGCTTCTGAGTCTCCCCAGGGGAGTCAGGCCTCGTCTCGAGTGGGGGCATGCACGTGCGCTTTCCTCCCGAGCTGCAGCAGTAGTGTCACGCTTCCTGTCGCGTGGATCAAGGGATCTGTGGCTTTCCCTCGAGGCTGTCCCTCGAGGCTTTCCCACGAGGCTTTCCCACAGGCTGTGCCACGTGCCACCTTGGTGTGAGTCGATCCTCGGCGTGAAAGACGAGCCGCTGAAGGGAAAAGAGGTTCCTCTGGAATGGACTGAGACATCTGGGGACTCTTGGAATGGTGGCACGACCCTGGAGTTCCTCTCGCCGTTCCTGTTGAGAGGGCCTCCTCTTGAGATGCGACGGGAACGCCGGGAACTCTTTCCCGACGAAGCAGGGAAAGGATCCCTCATCTCGAGCTACGAGGCGGAAACGGGGCTCCTCTGGATGTGGGCGGGACCCTCGTGATTCCTCTCGAGTGGAGACGGCTAGGTCGGGGAACTTCTTGATTTGCACCAAGGGTGTGAAGGACCCTTTCGAAGTTCCAGAGGTGAGGTGTGATCAGCCTCGAGACGCCTCAGCGGAAATGGGCCTCATCTCGCCTGGAGGGGAGAACCTCCTGGATTTTCTCGAGTTGCGGCAGGTCTTCTCGAGTTACGACGGGGACCTCAGGGACCCGCTCTGGTGGCCTCAGGAAAGGCCAGTCCCCATGCGAGTTGCTAGGGGACCTCTCGGGATTCCTCTCCCGTCCATGCCGGGGCCTCAGTCCTTGTGTGGAGTCGGGGCCGGAACCTGAGGATTCCTCTCCAGTGTTTCCATGGATCTTGGGGTGCTTCTGAGTCTCCGCAGGGGAGTCAGGCCTCGTCTCGAGTGGGGGCATGCACGTGCGCTTTCCTCCCGAGCTGCAGCAGTAGTGTCACGCTTCCTGTCACGTGGATCAAGGGATCTGTGGCTTTCCCACGAGGCTTTCCCACAGGGTTGTGCCACGTGTCACCTTAGTGTGAGTCGATCCTCGGCGTGAAAGACGAGCCGCTGAAGGGAAAAGAGGTTCCTCTGGAATGGACTGAGACATCTGGGGGACTCTTGAAATGGTGGCACGACCCTGGAGTTCCTCTCGCCGTTCCTGTTGAGAGGGCCTCCTCTTGAGATGCGACGGGAACGCCGGGAACTCTTTCCCGACGAAGCAGGGAAAGGATCCCTCATCTCGAGCTACGAGGCGGAAACGGGGCTCCTCTGGATGTGGGCGGGACCCTCGTGATTCCTCTCGAGTGGAGACGGCTAGGTCGGGGAACTTCTTGATTTGCACCAAGGGTGTGAAGGACCCTTTCGAAGTTCCAGAGGTGAGGTGTGATCAGCCTCGAGACGCCTCAGCGGAAATGGGCCTCATCTCGCCTGGAGGGGAGAACCTCCTGGATTTTCTCGAGTTGCGGCAGGTCTTCTCGAGTTACGACGGGGACCTCAGGGACCCGCTCTGGTGGCCTCAGGAAAGGCCAGTCCCCATGCGAATTGCTAGGGGACCTCTCGGGATTCCTCTCCCATCCATGCCGGGGCCTCTGTCCTTGTGTGGAGTCGGGGCCGGAACCTGAGGATTCCTCTCCAGTGTTGCCATGGATCTTGGGGTGCTTCTGAGTCTCCCCAGGGGAGTCAGGCCTCGTCTCGAGTGGGGGCATGCACGTGCACTTTCCTCCCGAGCTGCAGCAGTAGTGTCACGCTTCCTGTCACGTGGATCAAGGGATCGGTGGCTTTCCCTCGAGGCTGTCCCTCGAGGCTTTCCCACGAGACTTTCCCACAGGGCTGTGCCACGTGCCACCTTGGTGTGAGTCGATCCTCGGCGTGAAAGACGAGCCGGTGAAGGGAACAGAGGTTCCTCTGGAATGGACTGAGACATCTGGGGGACTCTTGGAATGGTGGCACGACCCTGGAGTTCCTCTCGAAGTTCCTGTTGAGAGGGCCTCCTCTTGAGATGCGACGGGAACGCCGGGAACTCTTTCCCGACGAAGCAGGGAAAGGATCCCTCATCTCGAGCTACGAGGCGGAAACGGGGCTCCTCTGGATGTGGGCGGGACCCTCGTGATTCCTCTCGAGTGGAGACGGCTAGGTCGGGGAACTTCTTGATTTGCACCAAGGGTGTGAAGGACCCTTTCGAAGTTCCAGAGGTGAGGTGTGATCAGCCTCGAGAAGCCTCAGCGGAAATGGGCCTCATCTCGCCTGGAGGGGAGAACCTCCTGGATTTTCTCGAGTTGGGGCAGGTCTTCTCGGGTTACGACGGGGACCTCAGGGACCCGCTCTGGTGGCCTCAGGAAAGGCCAGTCCCCATGCGAGTTGCTAGGGGACTTCTCGGGATTCCTCTCCCGTCCATGCCGGGGCCTCAGTCCTTGTGTGGAGTCGGGGCCGGAACCTGAGGATTCCTCTCCAGTGTTGCCATGGATCTTGGGGTGCTTCTGAGTCTCCCCAGGGGAGTCAGGCCTCGTCTCGAGTGGGGGCATGCACGTGCGCTTTCCTCCCGAGCTGCAGCAGTAGTGTCACGCTTCCTGTCACGTGGATCAAGGGATCTGTGGCTTTCCCTCGAGGCTGTCCCTCGAGGCTTTCCCACGAGTCTTTCCCACAGGGCTGTGCCACGTGCCACCTTGGTGTGAGTCGATCCTCGGCGTGAAAGACGAGCCGGTGAAGGGAAAAGGGGTTCCTCTGGAATGGACTGAGACATTTGGGGGACTCTTGGAATGGTGGCACGACCCTGGAGTTCCTCTCGCCGTTCCTGTTGAGAGGGCCTCCTCTTGAGATGCGACGGGAACGCCGGGAACTCTTTCCCGACGAAGCAGGGAAAGGATCCCTCATCTCGAGCTACGAGGCTGAAACGGGGCTCCTCTGGATGTGGGCGGGACCCTCGTGATTCCTCTCGAGTGGAGACGGCTAGGTCGGGGAACTTCTTGATTTGCACCAAGGGTGTGAAGGACCCTTTCGAAGTTCCAGAGGTGAGGTGTGATCAGCCTCGAGACGCCTCAGCGGAAATGGGCCTCATCTCGCCTGGAGGGGAGAACCTCCTGGATTATCTCGAGTTGGGGCAGGTCTTCTCGAGTTACGACGGGGACCTCAGGGACCCGCTCTGGTGGCCTCAGGAAAGGCCAGTCCCCATGCGAGTTGCTAGGGGACCTCTCGGGATTCCTCTCCCGTCCATGCCGGGGCCTCAGTCCTTGTGTGGAGTCGGGGCGGGAACCTGAGGATTCCTCTCCAGTGTTGCCATGGATCTTGGGGTGCTTCTGAGTCTCCCCAGGGGAGTCAGGCCTCGTCTCGAGTGGGGGCATGCACGTGCGCTTTCCTCCCGAGCTGCAGCAGTAGTGTCATGCTTCCTGTCACGTGGATCAAGGGATCTGTGGCTTTCCCTCGAGGCTGTCCCTCGAGGCTTTCCCACGAGTCTTTCCCACAGGGCTGTGCCACGTGCCACATTGGTGTGAGTCGATCCTCGGCGTGAAAGACGAGCCGGTGAAGGGAAAAGGGGTTCCTCTGGAATGGACTGAGACATTTGGGGGACTCTTGGAATGGTGGCACGACCCTGGAGTTCCTCTCGCCGTTCCTGTTGAGAGGGCCTCCTCTTGAGATGCGACGGGAACGCCGGGAACTCTTTCCCGACGAAGCAGGGAAAGGATCCCTCATCTCGAGCTACGAGGCTGAAACGGGGCTCCTCTGGATGTGGGCGGGACCCTCGTGATTCCTCTCGAGTGGAGACGGGTATGTCGGGGAACTTCTTGATTTGCACCAAGGGTGTGAAGGACCCTTTCGAAGTTCCAGAGGTGAGGTGTGATCAGCCTCGAGACGCCTCAGCGGAAATGGGCCTCATCTCGCCTGGAGGGGAGAACCTCCTGGATTTTCTCGAGTTGGGGCAGGTCTTCTCGAGTTACGACGGGGACCTCAGGGACCCGCTCTGGTGGCCTCAGGAAAGGCCAGTCCCCATGCGAGTTGCTAGGGGACCTCTCGGGATTCCTCTCCCGTCCATGCCGGGGCCTCAGTCCTTGTGTGGAGTCGGGGCCGGAACCTGAGGATTCCTCTCCAGTGTTGCCATGGATCTTGGGGTGCTTCTGAGTCTCCCCAGGGGAGTCAGGCCTCGTCTCGAGTGGGGGCATGCACGTGCGCTTTCCTCCCGAGCTGCAGCAGTAGTGTCACGCTTCCTGTCACGTGGATCAAGGGATCTGTGGCTTTCCCTCGAGGCTGTCCCTCGAGGCTTTCCCACGAGTCTTTCCCCCAGGGCTGTGCCACGTGCCACCTTGGTGTGAGTCGATCCTCGGCGTGAAAGACGAGCTGGTGAAGGGAAAAGGGGTTCCTCTGGAATGGACTGAGACATCTGGGGGACTCTTGGAATGGTGGCACGACCCTGGAGTTCCTCTCGCCGTTCCTGTTGAGAGGGCCTCCTCTTGAGATGCGACGGGAACGCCGGGAACTCTTTCCCGACGAAGCAGGGAAAGGATCCCTCATCTCGAGCTACGAGGCGGAAACGGGGCTCCTCTGGATGTGGGCGGGACCCTCGTGATTCCTCTCGAGTGGAGACGGCTAGGTCGGGGAACTTCTTGATTTGCACCAAGGGTGTGAAGGACCCTTTCGAAGTTCCAGAGGTGAGGTGTGATCAGCCTCGAGACGCCTCAGCGGAAATGGGCCTCATCTCGCCTGGAGGGGAGAACCTCCTGGATTTTCTCGAGTTGCGGCAGGTCTTCTCGAGTTACGACGGGGACCTCAGGGACCCGCTCTGGTGGCCTCAGGAAAGGCCAGTCCCCATGCGAGTTGCTAGGGGACCTCTCGGGATTCCTCTCCCGTCCATGCCGGGGCCTCAGTCCTTGTGTGGAGTCGGGGCCGGAACCTGAGGATTCCTCTCCAGTGTTTCCATGGATCTTGGGGTGCTTCTGAGTCTCCGCAGGGGAGTCAGGCCTCGTCTCGAGTGGGGGCATGCACGTGCGCTTTCCTCCCGAGCTGCAGCAGTAGTGTCACGCTTCCTGTCACGTGGATCAAGGGATCTGTGGCTTTCCCACGAGGCTTTCCCACAGGGTTGTGCCACGTGTCACCTTAGTGTGAGTCGATCCTCGGCGTGAAAGACGAGCCGCTGAAGGGAAAAGAGGTTCCTCTGGAATGGACTGAGACATCTGGGGGACTCTTGAAATGGTGGCACGACCCTGGAGTTCCTCTCGCCGTTCCTGTTGAGAGGGCCTCCTCTTGAGATGCGACGGGAACGCCGGGAACTCTTTCCCGACGAAGCAGGGAAAGGATCCCTCATCTCGAGCTACGAGGCGGAAACGGGGCTCCTCTGGATGTGGGCGGGACCCTCGTGATTCCTCTCGAGTGGAGACGGCTAGGTCGGGGAACTTCTTGATTTGCACCAAGGGTGTGAAGGACCCTTTCGAAGTTCCAGAGGTGAGGTGTGATCAGCCTCGAGACGCCTCAGCGGAAATGGGCCTCATCTCGCCTGGAGGGGAGAACCTCCTGGATTTTCTCGAGTTGCGGCAGGTCTTCTCGAGTTACGACGGGGACCTCAGGGACCCGCTCTGGTGGCCTCAGGAAAGGCCAGTCCCCATGCGAATTGCTAGGGGACCTCTCGGGATTCCTCTCCCATCCATGCCGGGGCCTCTGTCCTTGTGTGGAGTCGGGGCCGGAACCTGAGGATTCCTCTCCAGTGTTGCCATGGATCTTGGGGTGCTTCTGAGTCTCCCCAGGGGAGTCAGGCCTCGTCTCGAGTGGGGGCATGCACGTGCACTTTCCTCCCGAGCTGCAGCAGTAGTGTCACGCTTCCTGTCACGTGGATCAAGGGATCGGTGGCTTTCCCTCGAGGCTGTCCCTCGAGGCTTTCCCACGAGACTTTCCCACAGGGCTGTGCCACGTGCCACCTTGGTGTGAGTCGATCCTCGGCGTGAAAGACGAGCCGGTGAAGGGAACAGAGGTTCCTCTGGAATGGACTGAGACATCTGGGGGACTCTTGGAATGGTGGCACGACCCTGGAGTTCCTCTCGAAGTTCCTGTTGAGAGGGCCTCCTCTTGAGATGCGACGGGAACGCCGGGAACTCTTTCCCGACGAAGCAGGGAAAGGATCCCTCATCTCGAGCTACGAGGCGGAAACGGGGCTCCTCTGGATGTGGGCGGGACCCTCGTGATTCCTCTCGAGTGGAGACGGCTAGGTCGGGGAACTTCTTGATTTGCACCAAGGGTGTGAAGGACCCTTTCGAAGTTCCAGAGGTGAGGTGTGATCAGCCTCGAGAAGCCTCAGCGGAAATGGGCCTCATCTCGCCTGGAGGGGAGAACCTCCTGGATTTTCTCGAGTTGGGGCAGGTCTTCTCGGGTTACGACGGGGACCTCAGGGACCCGCTCTGGTGGCCTCAGGAAAGGCCAGTCCCCATGCGAGTTGCTAGGGGACTTCTCGGGATTCCTCTCCCGTCCATGCCGGGGCCTCAGTCCTTGTGTGGAGTCGGGGCCGGAACCTGAGGATTCCTCTCCAGTGTTGCCATGGATCTTGGGGTGCTTCTGAGTCTCCCCAGGGGAGTCAGGCCTCGTCTCGAGTGGGGGCATGCACGTGCGCTTTCCTCCCGAGCTGCAGCAGTAGTGTCACGCTTCCTGTCACGTGGATCAAGGGATCTGTGGCTTTCCCTCGAGGCTGTCCCTCGAGGCTTTCCCACGAGTCTTTCCCACAGGGCTGTGCCACGTGCCACCTTGGTGTGAGTCGATCCTCGGCGTGAAAGACGAGCCGGTGAAGGGAAAAGGGGTTCCTCTGGAATGGACTGAGACATTTGGGGGACTCTTGGAATGGTGGCACGACCCTGGAGTTCCTCTCGCCGTTCCTGTTGAGAGGGCCTCCTCTTGAGATGCGACGGGAACGCCGGGAACTCTTTCCCGACGAAGCAGGGAAAGGATCCCTCATCTCGAGCTACGAGGCTGAAACGGGGCTCCTCTGGATGTGGGCGGGACCCTCGTGATTCCTCTCGAGTGGAGACGGCTAGGTCGGGGAACTTCTTGATTTGCACCAAGGGTGTGAAGGACCCTTTCGAAGTTCCAGAGGTGAGGTGTGATCAGCCTCGAGACGCCTCAGCGGAAATGGGCCTCATCTCGCCTGGAGGGGAGAACCTCCTGGATTATCTCGAGTTGGGGCAGGTCTTCTCGAGTTACGACGGGGACCTCAGGGACCCGCTCTGGTGGCCTCAGGAAAGGCCAGTCCCCATGCGAGTTGCTAGGGGACCTCTCGGGATTCCTCTCCCGTCCATGCCGGGGCCTCAGTCCTTGTGTGGAGTCGGGGCCGGAACCTGAGGATTCCTCTCCAGTGTTGCCATGGATCTTGGGGTGCTTCTGAGTCTCCCCAGGGGAGTCAGGCCTCGTCTCGAGTGGGGGCATGCACGTGCGCTTTCCTCCCGAGCTGCAGCAGTAGTGTCATGCTTCCTGTCACGTGGATCAAGGGATCTGTGGCTTTCCCTCGAGGCTGTCCCTCGAGGCTTTCCCACGAGTCTTTCCCACAGGGCTGTGCCACGTGCCACATTGGTGTGAGTCGATCCTCGGCGTGAAAGACGAGCCGGTGAAGGGAAAAGGGGTTCCTCTGGAATGGACTGAGACATTTGGGGGACTCTTGGAATGGTGGCACGACCCTGGAGTTCCTCTCGCCGTTCCTGTTGAGAGGGCCTCCTCTTGAGATGCGACGGGAACGCCGGGAACTCTTTCCCGACGAAGCAGGGAAAGGATCCCTCATCTCGAGCTACGAGGCTGAAACGGGGCTCCTCTGGATGTGGGCGGGACCCTCGTGATTCCTCTCGAGTGGAGACGGGTATGTCGGGGAACTTCTTGATTTGCACCAAGGGTGTGAAGGACCCTTTCGAAGTTCCAGAGGTGAGGTGTGATCAGCCTCGAGACGCCTCAGCGGAAATGGGCCTCATCTCGCCTGGAGGGGAGAACCTCCTGGATTTTCTCGAGTTGGGGCAGGTCTTCTCGAGTTACGACGGGGACCTCAGGGACCCGCTCTGGTGGCCTCAGGAAAGGCCAGTCCCCATGCGAGTTGCTAGGGGACCTCTCGGGATTCCTCTCCCGTCCATGCCGGGGCCTCAGTCCTTGTGTGGAGTCGGGGCCGGAACCTGAGGATTCCTCTCCAGTGTTGCCATGGATCTTGGGGTGCTTCTGAGTCTCCCCAGGGGAGTCAGGCCTCGTCTCGAGTGGGGGCATGCACGTGCGCTTTCCTCCCGAGCTGCAGCAGTAGTGTCACGCTTCCTGTCACGTGGATCAAGGGATCTGTGGCTTTCCCTCGAGGCTGTCCCTCGAGGCTTTCCCACGAGTCTTTCCCCCAGGGCTGTGCCACGTGCCACCTTGGTGTGAGTCGATCCTCGGCGTGAAAGACGAGCTGGTGAAGGGAAAAGGGGTTCCTCTGGAATGGACTGAGACATTTGGGGGACTCTTGGAATGGTGGCACGACCCTGGAGTTCCTCTCGCCGTTCCTGTTGAGAGGGCCTCCTCTTGAGATGCGACGGGAACGCCGGGAACTCTTTCCCGACGAAGCAGGGAAAGGATCCCTCATCTCGAGCTACGAGGCTGAAACGGGGCTCCTCTGGATGTGGGCGGGACCCTCGTGATTCCTCTCGAGTGGAGACGGCTAGGTCGGGGAACTTCTTGATTTGCACCAAGGGTGTGAAGGACCCTTTCGAAGTTCCAGAGGTGAGGTGTGATCAGCCTCGAGACGCCTCAGCGGAAATGGGCCTCATCTCGCCTGGAGGGGAGAACCTCCTGGATTTTCTCGAGTTGGGGCAGGTCTTCTCGAGTTACGACGGGGACCTCAGGGACCCGCTCTGGTGGCCTCAGGAAAGGCCAGTCCCCATGCGAGTTGCTAGGGGACCTCTCGGGATTCCTCTCCCGTCCATGCCGGGGCCTCAGTCCTTGTGTGGAGTCGGGGCCGGAACCTGAGGATTCCTCTCCAGTGTTGCCATGGATCTTGGGGTGCTTCTGAGTCTCCCCAGGGGAGTCAGGCCTCGTCTCGAGTGGGGGCATGCACGTGCGCTTTCCTCCCGAGCTGCAGCAGTAGTGTCACGCTTCCTGTCACGTGGATCAAGGGATCTGTGGCTTTCCCTCGAGGCTGTCCCTCGAGGCTTTCCCACGAGTCTTTCCCACAGGGCTGTGCCACGTGCCACATTGGTGTGAGTCGATCCTCGGCGTGAAAGACGAGCCGGTGAAGGGAAAAGGGGTTCCTCTGGAATGGACTGAGACATTTGGGGGACTCTTGGAATGGTGGCACGACCCTGGAGTTCCTCTCGCCGTTCCTGTTGAGAGGGCCTCCTCTTGAGATGCGACGGGAACGCCGGGAACTCTTTCCCGACGAAGCAGGGAAAGGATCCCTCATCTCGAGCTACGAGGCGGAAACGGGGCTCCTCTGGATGTGGGCGGGACCCTCGTGATTCCTCTCGAGTGGAGACGGCTAGGTCGGGGAACTTCTTGATTTGCACCAAGGGTGTGAAGGACCCTTTCGAAGTTCCAGAGGTGAGGTGTGATCAGCCTCGTGACGCCTCATTGGAAATGGGCCTCATCTCGCCTGGAGGGGAGAACCTCCTGGATTTTCTCGAGTTGCGGCAGGTCTTCTCGAGTTACGACGGGGACCTCAGGGACCCGCTCTGGTGGCCTCAGGAAAGGCCAGTCCCCATGCGAGTTGCTAGGGGACCTCTCGGGATTCCTCTCCCGTCCATGCCGGGGCCTCAGTCCTTGTGTGGAGTCGGAGCCGGAACCTGAGGATTCCTCTCCAGTGTTGCCATGGATCTTGGGGTGCTTCTGAGTCTCCCCAGGGGAGTCAGGCCTCGTCTCGAGTGGGGGCATGCACGTGCGCTTTCCTCCCGAGCTGCAGCAGTAGTGTCACGCTTCCTGTCACGTGGATCAAGGGATCTGTGGCTTTCCCTCGAGGCTGTCCCTCGAGGCTTTCCCACGAGGCTTTCCCACAGGGCTGTGCCACGTGCCACCTTGGTGTGAGTCGATCCTCGGCGTGAAAGACGAGCCGGTGAAGGGAAAAGAGGTTCCTCTGGAATGGACTGAGACATCTGGGGGACTCTTGGAATGGTGGCACGACCCTGGAGTTCCTCTCGCCGTTCCTGTTGAGAGGGCCTCCTCTTGAGATGCGACGGGAACGCCGGGAACTCTTTCCCGACGAAGCAGGGAAAGGATCCCTCATCTCGAGCTACGAGGCTGAAACGGGGCTCCTCTGGATGTGGGCGGGACCCTCGTGATTCCTCTCGAGTGGAGACGGGTATGTCGGGGAACTTCTTGATTTGCACCAAGGGTGTGAAGGACCCTTTCGAAGTTCCAGAGGTGAGGTGTGATCAGCCTCGAGACGCCTCAGCGGAAATGGGCCTCATCTCGCCTGGAGGGGAGAACCTCCTGGATTTTCTCGAGTTGGGGCAGGTCTTCTCGAGTTACGACGGGGACCTCAGGGACCCGCTCTGGTGGCCTCAGGAAAGGCCAGTCCCCATGCGAGTTGCTAGGGGACCTCTCGGGATTCCTCTCCCGTCCATGCCGGGGCCTCAGTCCTTGTGTGGAGTCGGGGCCGGAACCTGAGGATTCCTCTCCAGTGTTGCCATGGATCTTGGGGTGCTTCTGAGTCTCCCCAGGGGAGTCAGGCCTCGTCTCGAGTGGGGGCATGCACGTGCGCTTTACTCCCGAGCTGCAGCAGTAGTGTCACGCTTCCTGTCACGTGGATCAAGGGATCTGTGGCTTTCCCTCGAGGCTGTCCCTCGAGGCTTTCCCACGAGTCTTTCCCACAGGGCTGTGCCACGTGCCACCTTGGTGTGAGTCGATCCTCGGCGTGAAAGACGAGCTGGTGAAGGGAAAAGGGGTTCCTCTGGAATGGACTGAGACATTTGGGGGACTCTTGGAATGGTGGCACGACCCTGGAGTTCCTCTCGCCGTTCCTGTTGAGAGGGCCTCCTCTTGAGATGCGACGGGAACGCCGGGAACTCTTTCCCGACGAAGCAGGGAAAGGATCCCTCATCTCGAGCTACGAGGCTGAAACGGGGCTCCTCTGGATGTGGGCGGGACCCTCGTGATTCCTCTCGAGTGGAGACGGCTAGGTCGGGGAACTTCTTGATTTGCACCAAGGGTGTGAAGGACCCTTTCGAAGTTCCAGAGGTGAGGTGTGATCAGCCTCGAGACGCCTCAGCGGAAATGGGCCTCATCTCGCCTGGAGGGGAGAACCTCCTGGATTTTCTCGAGTTGCGGCAGGTCTTCTCGAGTTACGACGGGGACCTCAGGGACCCGCTCTGGTGGCCTCAGGAAAGGCCAGTCCCCATGCGAGTTGCTAGGGGACCTCTCGGGATTCCTCTCCCGTCCATGCCGGGGCCTCAGTCCTTGTGTGGAGTCGGGGCCGGAACCTGAGGATTCCTCTCCAGTGTTGCCATGGATCTTGGGGTGCTTCTGAGTCTCCCCAGGGGAGTCAGGCCTCGTCTCGAGTGGGGGCATGCACGTGCGCTTTCCTCCCGAGCTGCAGCAGTAGTGTCACGCTTCCTGTCACGTGGATCAAGGGATCTGTGGCTTTCCCTCGAGGCTGTCCCTCGAGGCTTTCCCACGAGTCTTTCCCACAGGGCTGTGCCACGTGCCACATTGGTGTGAGTCGATCCTCGGCGTGAAAGACGAGCCGGTGAAGGGAAAAGGGGTTCCTCTGGAATGGACTGAGACATTTGGGGGACTCTTGGAATGGTGGCACGACCCTGGAGTTCCTCTCGCCGTTCCTGTTGAGAGGGCCTCCTCTTGAGATGCGACGGGAACGCCGGGAACTCTTTCCCGACGAAGCAGGGAAAGGATCCCTCATCTCGAGCTACGAGGCGGAAACGGGGCTCCTCTGGATGTGGGCGGGACCCTCGTGATTCCTCTCGAGTGGAGACGGCTAGGTCGGGGAACTTCTTGATTTGCACCAAGGGTGTGAAGGACCCTTTCGAAGTTCCAGAGGTGAGGTGTGATCAGCCTCGTGACGCCTCATTGGAAATGGGCCTCATCTCGCCTGGAGGGGAGAACCTCCTGGATTTTCTCGAGTTGCGGCAGGTCTTCTCGAGTTACGACGGGGACCTCAGGGACCCGCTCTGGTGGCCTCAGGAAAGGCCAGTCCCCATGCGAGTTGCTAGGGGACCTCTCGGGATTCCTCTCCCGTCCATGCCGGGGCCTCAGTCCTTGTGTGGAGTCGGAGCCGGAACCTGAGGATTCCTCTCCAGTGTTGCCATGGATCTTGGGGTGCTTCTGAGTCTCCCCAGGGGAGTCAGGCCTCGTCTCGAGTGGGGGCATGCACGTGCGCTTTCCTCCCGAGCTGCAGCAGTAGTGTCACGCTTCCTGTCACGTGGATCAAGGGATCTGTGGCTTTCCCTCGAGGCTGTCCCTCGAGGCTTTCCCACGAGGCTTTCCCACAGGGCTGTGCCACGTGCCACCTTGGTGTGAGTCGATCCTCGGCGTGAAAGACGAGCCGGTGAAGGGAAAAGAGGTTCCTCTGGAATGGACTGAGACATCTGGGGGACTCTTGGAATGGTGGCACGACCCTGGAGTTCCTCTCGCCGTTCCTGTTGAGAGGGCCTCCTCTTGAGATGCGACGGGAACGCCGGGAACTCTTTCCCGACGAAGCAGGGAAAGGATCCCTCATCTCGAGCTACGAGGCGGAAACGGGGCTCCTCTGGATGTGGGCGGGACCCTCGTGATTCCTCTCGAGTGGAGACGGGTATGTCGGGGAACTTCTTGATTTGCACCAAGGGTGTGAAGGACCCTTTCGAAGTTCCAGAGGGGAGGTGTGTTCAGCCTCGAGACGCCTCAGCGGAAATGGGCCTCATCTCGCCTGGAGGGGAGAACCTCCTGGATTTTCTCGAGTTGCGGCAGGTCTTCTCGAGTTACGACGGGGACCTCAGGGACCCACTCTGGTGGCCTCAGGAAAGGCCAGTCCCCATGCGAGTTGCTACGGGACCTCTCGGGATTCCTCTCCCGTCCATGCCGGGGCCTCAGTCCTTGTGTGGAGTCGGGGCCGGAACCTGAGGATTCCTCTCCAGTGTTGCCATGGATCTTGGGGTGCTTCTGAGTCTCCCCAGGGGAGTCAGGCCTCGTCTCGAGTGGGGGCATGCACGTGCGCTTTCCTCCCGAGCTGCAGCAGTAGTGTCACGCTTCCTGTCACGTGGATCAAGGGATCTGTGGCTTTCCCTCGAGGCTGTCCCTCGAGGCTTTCCCACGAGGCTTTCCCACAGGGCTGTGCCACGTGCCACCTTGGTGTGAGTCGATCCTCGGCGTGAAAGACGAGCCGGTGAAGGGAAAAGAGGTTCCTCTGGAATGGACTGAGACATCTGGGGGACTCTTGGAATGGTGGCACGACCCTGGAGTTCCTCTCGCCGTTCCTGTTGAGAGGGCCTCCTCTTGAGATGCGACGGGAACGCCGGGAACTCTTTCCCGACGAAGCAGGGAAAGGATCCCTCATCTCGAGCTACGAGGCGGAAACGGGGCTCCTCTGGATGTGGGCGGGACCCTCGTGATTCCTCTCGAGTGGAGACGGGTATGTCGGGGAACTTCTTGATTTGCACCAAGGGTGTGAAGGACCCTTTCGAAGTTCCAGAGGGGAGGTGTGTTCAGCCTCGAGACGCCTCAGCGGAAATGGGCCTCATCTCGCCTGGAGGGGAGAACCTCCTGGATTTTCTCGAGTTGCGGCAGGTCTTCTCGAGTTACGACGGGGACCTCAGGGACCCGCTCTGGTGGCCTCAGGAAAGGCCAGTCCCCATGCGAGTTGCTAGGGGACCTCTCGGGATTCCTCTCCCGTCCATGCCGGGGCCTCAGTCCTTGTGTGGAGTCGGGGCCGGAACCTGAGGATTCCTCTCCAGTGTTGCCATGGATCTTGGGGTGCTTCTGAGTCTCCCCAGGGGAGTCAGGCCTCGTCTCGAGTGGGGGCATGCACGTGCGCTTTCCTCCCGAGCTGCAGCAGTAGTGTCACGCTTCCTGTCACGTGGATCAAGGGATCTGTGGCTTTCCCTCGAGGCTGTCCCTCGAGGCTTTCCCACGAGGCTTTCCCACAGGGCTGTGCCACGTGCCACCTTGGTGTGAGTCGATCCTCGGCGTGAAAGACGAGCCGGTGAAGGGAAAAGAGGTTCCTCTGGAATGGACTGAGACATCTGGGGGACTCTTGGAATGGTGGCACGACCCTGGAGTTCCTCTCGCCGTTCCTGTTGAGAGGGCCTCCTCTTGAGATGCGACGGGAACGCCGGGAACTCTTTCCCGACGAAGCAGGGAAAGGATCCCTCATCTCGAGCTACGAGGCGGAAACGGGGCTCCTCTGGATGTGGGCGGGACCCTCGTGATTCCTCTCGAGTGGAGACGGGTATGTCGGGGAACTTCTTGATTTGCACCAAGGGTGTGAAGGACCCTTTCGAAGTTCCAGAGGGGAGGTGTGTTCAGCCTCGAGACGCCTCAGCGGAAATGGGCCTCATCTCGCCTGGAGGGGAGAACCTCCTGGGTTTTCTCGAGTTGCGGCAGGTCTTCTCGAGTTACGACGGGGACCTCAGGGACCCACTCTGGTGGCCTCAGGAAAGGCCAGTCCCCATGCGAGTTGCTAGGGGACCTCTCGGGATTCCTCTCCCGTCCATGCCGGGGCCTCAGTCCTTGTGTGGAGTCGGGGCCGGAACCTGAGGATTCCTCTCCAGTGTTGCCATGGATCTTGGGGTGCTTCTGAGTCTCCCCAGGGGAGTCAGGCCTCGTCTCGAGTGGGGGCATGCACGTGCGCTTTCCTCCCGAGCTGCAGCAGTAGTGTCACGCTTCCTGTCACGTGGATCAAGGGATCTGTGGCTTTCCCTCGAGGCTGTCCCTCGAGGCTTTCCCACGAGGCTTTCCCACAGGGCTGTGCCACGTGCCACCTTGGTGTGAGTCGATCCTCGGCGTGAAAGACGAGCCGGTGAAGGGAAAAGAGGTTCCTCTGGAATGGACTGAGACATCTGGGGGACTCTTGGAATGGTGGCACGACCCTGGAGTTCCTCTCGCCGTTCCTGTTGAGAGGGCCTCCTCTTGAGATGCGACGGGAACGCCGGGAACTCTTTCCCGACGAAGCAGGGAAAGGATCCCTCATCTCGAGCTACGAGGCGGAAACGGGGCTCCTCTGGATGTGGGCGGGACCCTCGTGATTCCTCTCGAGTGGAGACGGGTATGTCGGGGAACTTCTTGATTTGCACCAAGGGTGTGAAGGACCCTTTCGAAGTTCCAGAGGGGAGGTGTGTTCAGCCTCGAGACGCCTCAGCGGAAATGGGCCTCATCTCGCCTGGAGGGGAGAACCTCCTGGATTTTCTCGAGTTGCGGCAGGTCTTCTCGAGTTACGACGGGGACCTCAGGGACCCGCTCTGGTGGCCTCAGGAAAGGCCAGTCCCCATGCGAGTTGCTAGGGGACCTCTCGGGATTCCTCTCCCGTCCATGCCGGGGCCTCAGTCCTTGTGTGGAGTCGGGGCCGGAACCTGAGGATTCCTCTCCAGTGTTGCCATGGATCTTGGGGTGCTTCTGAGTCTCCCCAGGGGAGTCAGGCCTCGTCTCGAGTGGGGGCATGCACGTGCGCTTTCCTCCCGAGCTGCAGCAGTAGTGTCACGCTTCCTGTCACGTGGATCAAGGGATCTGTGGCTTTCCCTCGAGGCTGTCCCTCGAGGCTTTCCCACGAGGCTTTCCCACAGGGCTGTGCCACGTGCCACCTTGGTGTGAGTCGATCCTCGGCGTGAAAGACGAGCCGGTGAAGGGAAAAGAGGTTCCTCTGGAATGGACTGAGACATCTGGGGGACTCTTGGAATGGTGGCACGACCTTGGAGTTCCTCTCGCCGTTCCTGTTGAGAGGGCCTCCTCTTGAGATGCGACGGGAACGCCGGGAACTCTTTACCGACGAAGCAGGGAAAGGATCCCTCATCTCGAGCTACGAGGCGGAAACGGGGCTCCTCTGGATGTGGGCGGGACCCTCGTGATTCCTCTCGAGTGGAGACGGCTAGGTCGGGGAACTTCTTGATTTGCACCAAGGGTGTGAAGGACCCTTTCGAAGTTCCAGAGGTGAGGTGTGATCAGCCTGGAGACGCCTCAGCGGAAATGGGCCTCATCTCGCCTGGAGGGGAGAACCTCCTGGATTTTCTCGAGTTGCGGCAGGTCTTCTCGAGTTACGACGGGGACCTCAGGGACCCGCTCTGGTGGCCTCAGGAAAGGCCAGTCCCCATGCGAGTTGCTAGGGGACCTCTCGGGATTCCTCTCCCGTCCATGCCGGGGCCTCAGTCCTTGTGTGGAGTCGGGGCCGGAACCTGAGGATTCCTCTCCAGTGTTGCCATGGATCTTGGGGTGCTTCTGAGTCTCCCCAGGAGAGTCAGGCCTCGTCTCGAGTGGGGGCATGCACGTGCGCTTTCCTCCCGAGCTGCAGCAGTAGTGTCACGCTTCCTGTCACGTGGATCAAGGGATGTGTGGCTTTCCCTCGAGGCTGTCCCTCGAGGCTTTCCCACGAGGCTTTCCCACAGGGCTGTGCCGCGTGCCACCTTGGTGTGAGTCGATCCTCGGCGTGAAAGACGAGCCGCTGAAGGGAAAAGTGGTTCCTCTGGAATGGACTGAGACATCTGGGGGACTCTTGGAATGGTGGCACGATCCTGGAGTTCCTCTCTCCATTCCTGTTGAGAGCGCCTCCTCTTGAGATGCGACGGGGACGCCGGGAACTCTTTCCCGACGAAGCAGGGAAAGGATCCCTCATCTCGAGCTACGAGGCGAAAACGGGGCTCCTCTGGATGTGGGCGGGACCCTCGTGATTCCTCTCGAGTGGAGACGGCTAGGTCGGGGAACTTCTTGATTTGCACCAAGGGTGTGAAGGACCCTTTCGAAGTTCCAGAGGTGAGGTGTGATCAGCCTCGAGACGCCTCAGCGGAAATGGGCCTCATCTCGCCTGGAGGGGAGAACCTCCTGGATTTTCTCGAGTTGCGGCAGTTCTTCTCGAGTTACGACGGGGACCTCAGGGACCCGCTCTGGTGGCCTCAGGAAAGGCCAGTCCCCATGCGAGTTGCTAGGGGACCTCTCGGGATTCCTCTCCCGTCCATGCCGGGGCCTCAGTCCTTGTGTGGAGTCGGGGCCGGAACCTGAGGATTCCTCTCCAGTGTTGCCATGGATCTTGGGGTGCTTCTGAGTCTCCCCAGGGGAGTCAGGCCTCGTCTCGAGTGGGGGCATGCACGTGCGCTTTCCTCCCGAGCTGCAGCAGTAGTGTCACGCTTCCTGTCACGTGGATCAAGGGATCTGTGGCTTTCCCTCGAGGCTGTCCCTCGAGGCTTTCCCACGAGGCTTTCCCACAGGGCTGTGCCACGTGCCACCTTGGTGTGAGTCGATCCTCGGCGTGAAAGACGAGCCGGTGAAGGGAAAAGACGTTCCTCTGGAATGGACTGAGACATCTGGGGGACTCTTGGAATGGTGGCACGACCCTGGAGTTCCTCTCGCCGTTCCTGTTGAGAGGGCCTCCTCTTGAGATGCGACGGGAACGCCGGAAACTCTTTCCCGACGAAGCAGGGAAAGGATCCCTCATCTCGAGCTACGAGGCGGAAACGGGGCTCCTCTGGATGTGGGCGGGACCCTCGTGATTCCTCTCGAGTGGAGACGGCTAGGTCGGGGAACTTCTTGATTTGCACCAAGGGTGTGAAGGACCCTTTCGAAGTTCCAGAGGTGAGGTGTGATCAGCCTGGAGACGCCTCAGCGGAAATGGGCCTCATCTCGCCTGGAGGGGAGAACCTCCTGGATTTTCTCGAGTTGCGGCAGGTCTTCTCGAGTTACGACGGGGACCTCAGGCACCCGCTCTGGTGGCCTCAGGAAAGGCCAGTCCCCATGCGAGTTGCTAGGGGACCTCTCGGGATTCCTCTCCCGTCCATGCCGGGGCCTCAGTCCTTGTGTGGAGTCGGGGCCGGAACCTGAGGATTCCTCTCCAGTGTTGCCATGGATCTTGGGGTGCTTCTGAGTCTCCCCAGGGGAGTCAGGCCTCGTCTCGAGTGGGGGCATGCACGTGCGCTTTCCTCCCGAGCTGCAGCAGTAGTGTCACGCTTCCTGTCACGTGGATCAAGGGATCTGTGGCTTTCCCTCGAGGCTGTCCCTCGAGGCTTTCCCACGAGGCTTTCCCACAGGGCTGTGCCACGTGCCACCTTGGTGTGAGTCGATCCTCGGCGTGAAAGACGAGCCGGTGAAGGGAAAAGAGGTTCCTCTGGAATGGACTGAGACATCTGGGGGACTCTTGGAATGGTGGCACGACCCTGGAGTTCCTCTCGCCGTTCTTGTAGAGAGGGCCTCCTCTTGAGATGCGACGGGAACCTCGGGAACTCTTTCCCGACGAAGCAGGGAAAGGATCCCTCATCTCGAGCTACGAGGCGGAAACGGGGCAACTCTGGATGTGGGCGGAACCCTCGTGATTCCTCTCGAGTGGAGACGGCTATGTCGGGGAACTTCTTGATTTGCACCAAGGGTGTGAAGGACCCTTTCGAAGTTCCAGAGGTGAGGTGTGATCAGCCTCGAGACGCCTCAGCGGAAATGGGCCTCATCTCGCCTGGAGGGGAGAACCTCCTGGATTTTCTCGAGTTGCGGCAGGTCTTCTCGAGTTACGACGGGGACCTCAGGGACCCGCTCTGGTGGCCTCAGGAAAGGCCAGTCCCCATGCGAGTTGCTAGGGGACCTCTCGGGATTCCTCTCCCGTCCATGCCGGGGCCTCAGTCCTTGTGTGGAGTCGGGGCCGGAACCTGAGGATTCCTCTCCAGTGTTGCCATGGATCTTGGGGTGCTTCTGAGTCTCCCCAGGGGAGTCAGGCCTCGTCTCGAGTGGGGGCATGCACGTGCGCTTTCCTCCCGAGCTGCAGCAGTAGTGTCACGCTTCCTGTCACGTGGATCAAGGGATCTGTGGCTTTCCCTCGAGGCTGTCCCTCGAGGCTTTCCCACGAGGCTTTCCCACAGGGCTGTGCCACGTGCCACCTTGGTGTGAGTCGATCCTCGGCGTGAAAGACGAGCCGGTGAAGGGAAAAGACGTTCCTCTGGAATGGACTGAGACATCTGGGGGACTCTTGGAATGGTGGCACGACCCTGGAGTTCCTCTCGCCGTTCCTGTTGAGAGGGCCTCCTCTTGAGATGCGACGGGAACGCCGGGAATTCTTTCCCGACGAAGCAGGGAAAGGATCCCTCATCTCGAGCTACGAGGCGGAAACGGGGCTCCTCTGGATGTGGGCGGGACCCTCGTGATTCCTCTCGAGTGGAGACGGGTATGTCGGGGAACTTCTTGATTTGCACCAAGGGTGTGAAGGACCCTTTCGAAGTTCCAGAGGTGAGGTGTGATCAGCCTCGAGACGCCTCAGCGGAAATGGGCCTCATCTCGCCTGGAGGGGAGAACCTCCTGGATTTTCTTGAGTTGCGGCAGGTCTTCTCGAGTTACGACGGGGACCTCAGGGACGCGCTCTGGTGGCCTCAGGAAAGGCCGGTCCCCATGCGAGTTGCTAGGGGACCTCTCGGGATTCCTCTCCCGTCCATGCCGGGGCCTCAGTCCTTGTGTGGAGTCGGGGCCGGAACCTGAGGATTCCTCTCCAGTGTTGCCATGGATCTTGGGGTGCTTCTGAGTCTCCGCAGGGGAGTCAGGCCTCGTCTCGAGTGGGGGCATGCACGTGCGCTTTCCTCCCGAGCTGCAGCAGTAGTGTCACGCTTCCTGTCACGTGGATCAAGGGATCGGTGGCTTTCCCACGAGGCTGTCCCTCGAGGCTTTCCCACGAGGCTTTCCCACAGGGCTGTGCCACGTGCCACCTTGGTGTGAGTCGATCCTCGGCGTGAAAGACGAGCCGGTGAAGGGAAAAGGGGTTCCTCTGGAATGGACTGAGACATTTGGGGGACTCTTGGAATGGTGGCACGACCCTGGAGTTCCTCTCGCCGTTCCTGTTGAGAGGGCCTCATCTTGAGATGCGACGGGAACGCCGGGAATTCTTTCCCGACGAAGCAGGGAAAGGATCCCTCATCTCGAGCTACGAGGCAGAAACGGGGCTCCTCTGGATGTGGGCGGGACCCTCGTGATTCCTCTCGAGTGGAGACGGGTATGTCGGGGAACATCTTGATTTGCACCAAGGGTGTGAAGGACCCTTTCGAAGTTCCAGAGGTGAGGTGTGATCAGCCTTGGGACGCCACAGCGGAAATGGGCCTAATCTCGCCTGGAGGGGAGAACCTCCTGGATTTTCTCGAGTTGCGGCAGGTCTTCTCGAGTTACGACGGGGACCTCAGGGACCCGCTCTGGTGGCCTCAGGAAAGGCCAGTCCCCATGCGAGTTGCTATGGGACCTCTCGGGATTACTCTCCCGTCCATGCCGGGGCCTCAGTCCTTGTGTGGAGTCGGAGCCGGAACCTGAGGATTCCTCTCCAGTGTTGCCATGGATCTTGGGGTGCTTCTGAGTCTCCCCAGGGGAGTCAGGCCTCGTCTCGAGTGGGGGCATGCACGTGCGCTTTCCTCCCGAGCTGCAGCAGTAGTGTCACGCTACCTGTCACGTGGATCAAGGGATCTGTGGCTTTCCCTCGAGGCTGTCCCTCGAGGCTTTCCCACGAGGCTTTCCCACAGGGCTGTGCCACGTGCCACCTTGGTATGAGTCGATCCTCGGCGTGAAAGACGAGCCGGTGAAGGGAAAAGAGGTTCCTCTGGAATGGACTGAGACATCTTGGGGACTCTTGGAATGGTGGCACGACCCTGGAGTTCCTCTCGCCGTTCCTGTAGAGAGGGCCTCCACTTGAGATGCGACGGGAACGCCGGGAACTCTTTCCCGACGAAGCAGGGAAAGGATCCCTCATCTCGAGCTACGAGGCGGAAACGGGGCTCCTCTGGATGTGGGCGGGACCCACGTGATTCCTCTCGAGTGGAGACGGGTATGTCGGGGAACTTCTTGATTTGCACCAAGGGTGTGAAGGACCCTTTCGAAGTTCCAGAGGGGAGGTGTGATCAGCCTCGAGACGCCTCAGCGGAAATGGGCCTCATCTCGCCTGGAGGGGAGAACCTCCTGGATTTTCTCGACTTGCGGCAGGTCTTCTCGAGTTACGACGGGGACCTCAGGGACCCACTCTGGTGGCCTCAGGAAAGGCCAGTCCCCATGCGAGTTGCTAGGGGACCTCTCGGGATTCCTCTCCCGTCCATGCCGGGGCCTCAGTCCTTGTGTGGAGTCGGGGCCGGAACCTGAGGATTCCTCTCCAGTGTTGCCATGGATCTTGGGGTGCTTCTGAGTCTCCCCAGGGGAGTCAGGCCTCGTCTCGAGTGGCGGCATGCACGTGCGCTTTCCTCCCGAGCTGCAGCAGTAGTGTCACGCTTCCTGTCACGTGGATCAAGGGATCTGTGGCTTTCCCTCGAGGCTGTCCCTCGAGGCTTTCCCACGAGGCTTTCCCACAGGGCTGTGCCACGTGCCACCTTGGTGTGAGTCGATCCTCGGCGTGAAAGACGAGCCGGTGAAGGGAAAAGAGGTTCCTCTGGAATGGACTGAGACATCTGGGGGACTCTTGGAATGGTGGCACGACCTTGGAGTTCCTCTCGCCGTTCCTGTTGAGAGGGCCTCCTCTTGAGATGCGACGGGAACGCCGGGAACTCTTTACCGACGAAGCAGGGAAAGGATCCCTCATCTCGAGCTACGAGGCGGAAACGGGGCTCCTCTGGATGTGGGCGGGACCCTCGTGATTCCTCTCGAGTGGAGACGGCTAGGTCGGGGAACTTCTTGATTTGCACCAAGGGTGTGAAGGACCCTTTCGAAGTTCCAGAGGTGAGGTGTGATCAGCCTCGAGACGCCTCAGCGGAAATGGGCCTCATCTCGCCTGGAGGGGAGAACCTCCTGGATTTTCTCGAGTTGCGGCAGGTCTTCTCGAGTTACAACGGGGACCTCAGGGACCCGCTCTGGTGGCCTCAGGAAAGGCCAGTCCCCATGCGAGTTGCTAGGGGACCTCTCGGGATTCCTCTCCCGTCCATGCCGGGGCCTCAGTCCTTGTGTGGAGTCGGGGCCGGAACCTGAGGATTCCTCTCCAGTGTTGCCATGGATCTTGGGGTGCTTCTGAGTCTCCCCAGGGGAGTCAGGCCTCGTCTCGAGTGGGGGCATGCACGTGCGCTTTCCTTCCGAGCTGCAGCAGTAGTGTCACGCTTCCTGTCACGTGGATCAAGGGATCTGTGGCTTTCCCTCGAGGCTGTCCCTCGAGGCTTTCCCACGAGGCTTTCCCACAGGGCTGTGCCACGTGCCACCTTGGTGTGAGTCGATCCTCGGCGTGAAAGACGAGCCGCTGAAGGTAAAAGTGGTTCCTCTGGAATTGACTGAGACATCTGGGGGACTCTTGGAATGGTGGCACGACCCTGGAGTTCCTCTCGCCGTTCCTGTTGAGAGGGCCTCCTCTTGAGATGCGACGGGAACGCCGGGAACTCTTCCCCGACGAAGCAGGGAATGGATCCCTCATCTCGAGCTACGAGGCGGAAACGGGGCTCCTCTGGATGTGGGCGGGACCCTCGTGATTCCTCTCGAGTGGAGACGGGTATGTCGGGGAACTTCTTGATTTGCACCAAGGGTGTGAAGGACCCTTTCGAAGTTCCAGAGGGGAGTTGTGATCAGCCTCGAGACGCCTCAGCGGAAATGGGCCTCATCTGGCCTGGAGGGGAGAACCTCCCGGATTTTCTCGAGTTGCGGCAGGTCTTCTCGAGTTACGACGGGGACCTC
The DNA here is from genome assembly GCF_023091745.1 of Budorcas taxicolor. NCBI lineage: Eukaryota > Metazoa > Chordata > Mammalia > Artiodactyla > Bovidae > Budorcas > Budorcas taxicolor. The sequence goes on from NW_026291591.1 coordinate 33,225, forward strand.
AGGGACCCGCTCTGGTGGCCTCAGGAAAGGCCAGTCCCCATGCGAGTTGCTAGGGGACCTCTCGGGATTCCTCTCCCGTCCATGCCGGGGCCTCAGTCCTTGTGTGGAGTCGGGGCCGGAACCTGAGGATTCCTCTCCAGTGTTGCCATGGATCTTGGGGTGCTTCTGAGTCTCCCCAGGAGAGTCAGGCCTCGTCTCGAGTGGGGGCATGCACGTGCGCTTTCCTCCCGAGCTGCAGCAGTAGTGTCACGCTTCCTGTCACGTGGATCAAGGGATCTGTGGCTTTCCCTCGAGGCTGTCCCTCGAGGCTTTCCCACGAGGCTTTCCCACAGGGCTGTGCCACGTGCCACCTTGGTGTGAGTCGATCCTCGGCGTGAAAGACGAGCCGCTGAAGGGAAAAGTGGTTCCTCTGGAATGGACTGAGACATCTGGGGGACTCTTGGAATGGTGGCACGATCCTGGAGTTCCTCTCGCCATTCCTGTTGAGAGCACCTCCTCTTGAGATGCGACGGGAACGCCGGGAACTCTTTCCCGACGAAGTAGGGAAAGGATCCCTCATCTCGAGCTACGAGGCAGAAACGGGGATCCTCTGGATGTGGGCGGGACCCTCGTGATTCCTCTCGAGTGGAGACGGGTATGTCGGGGAACTTCTTGATTTGCACCAAGGGTGCGAAGGACCCTTTCGAAGTTCCAGAGGTGAGGTGTGATCAGCCTCGAGACGCCTCAGCGGAAATGGGCCTCATCTCGCCTGGAGGGGAGAACCTCCTGGATTTTCTTGAGTTGCGGCAGGTCTTCTCGAGTTACGACGGGGACCTCAGGGACCCGCTCTGGTGGCCTCAGGAAAGGCCAGTCCCCATGCGAGTTGCTAGGGGACCTCTTGGGATTCCTCTCCCGTCCATGCCGGGGCCTCAGTCCTTGTGTGGAGTCGGGGCCGGAACCTGAGGATTCCTCTCCAGTGTTGCCATGGATCTTGGGGTGCTTCTGAGTCTCCCCAGGGGAGTCAGGCCTCGTCTCGAGTGGGGGCATGCACGTGCGCTTTCCTCCCGAGCTGCAGCAGTAGTGTCACGCTTCCTGTCACGTGGATCAAGGGATCGGTGGCTTTCCCTCGAGGCTGTCCCTCGAGGCTTTCCCACGAGGCTTTCCCACAGGGCTGTGCCACGTGCCACCTTGGTGTGAGTCGATCCTCGGCGTGAAAGACGAGCCGGTGAAGGGAAAAGGGGTTCCTCTGGAATGGACTGAGACATTTGGGGGACTCTTGGAATGGTGGCACGACCCTGGAGTTCCTCTCGCCGTTCCTGTTGAGAGGGCCTCCTCTTGAGATGCGACGGGAACGCCGGGAACTCTTTCCCGACGAAGCAGGGAATGGATCCCTCATCTCGAGCTACGAGGCAGAAACGGGGCTCCTCTGGATGTGGGCGGGACCCTCGTGATTCCTCTCGAGTGGAGACGGGTATGTCGGGGAACTTCTTGATTTGCACCAAGGGTGTGAAGGACCCTTTCGAAGTTCCAGAGGGGAGTTGTGATCAGCCTCGAGACGCCTCAGCGGAAATGGGCCTCATCTCGCCTGGAGGGGAGAACCTCCCGGATTTTCTCGAGTTGCGGCAGGTCTTCTCGAGTTACGACGGGGACCTCAGGGACCCGCTCTGGTGGCCTCAGGAAAGGCCAGTCCCCATGCGAGTTGCTAGGGGACCTCTCGGGATTCCTCTCCCGTCCATGCCGGGGCCTCAGTCCTTGTGTGGAGTCGGGGCCGGAACCTGAGGATTCCTCTCCAGTGTTGCCATGGATCTTGGGGTGCTTCTGAGTCTCCCCAGGAGAGTCAGGCCTCGTCTCGAGTGGGGGCATGCACGTGCGCTTTCCTCCCGAGCTGCAGCAGTAGTGTCACGCTTCCTGTCACGTGGATCAAGGGATCTGTGGCTTTCCCTCGAGGCTGTCCCTCGAGGCTTTCCCACGAGGCTTTCCCACAGGGCTGTGCCACGTGCCACCTTGGTGTGAGTCGATCCTCGGCGTGAAAGACGAGCCGGTGAAGGGAAAAGGGGTTCCTCTGGAATGGACTGAGACATTTGGGGGACTCTTGGAATGGTGGCACGACCCTGGAGTTCCTCTCGCCGTTCCTGTTGAGAGGGCCTCCTCTTGAGATGCGACGGGAACGCCGGGAATTCTTTCCCGACGAAGCAGGGAAAGGATCCCTCATCTCGAGCTACGAGGCAGAAACGGGGCTCCTCTGGATGTGGGCGGGACCCTCGTGATTCCTCTCGAGTGGAGACGGGTATGTCGGGGAACTTCTTGATTTGCACCAAGGGTGTGAAGGACCCTTTCGAAGTTCCAGAGGGGAGGTGTGTTCAGCCTCGAGACGCCTCAGCGGAAATGGGCCTCATCTCGCCTGGAGGGGAGAACCTCCTGGATTTTCTCGAGTTGCGGCAGGTCTTCTCGAGTTACGACGGGGACCTCAGGGACCCGCTCTGGTGGCCTCAGGAAAGGCCAGTCCCCATGCGAGTTGCTAGGGGACCTCTCGGGATTCCTCTCCCGTCCATGCCGGGGCCTCAGTCCTTGTGTGGAGTCGGGGCCGGAACCTGAGGATTCCTCTCCAGTGTTGCCATGGATCTTGGGGTGCTTCTGAGTCTCCCCAGGGGAGTCAGGCCTCGTCTCGAGTGGGGGCATGCACGTGCGCTTTCCTCCCGAGCTGCAGCAGTAGTGTCACGCTTCCTGTCACGTGGATCAAGGGATCTGTGGCTTTCCCTCGAGGCTGTCCCTCGAGGCTTTCCCACGAGGCTTTCCCACAGGGCTGTGCCACGTGCCACCTTGGTGTGAGTCGATCCTCGGCGTGAAAGACGAGCCGGTGAAGGGAAAAGAGGTTCCTCTGGAATGGACTGAGACATCTGGGGGACTCTTGGAATGGTGGCACGACCTTGGAGTTCCTCTCGCCGTTCCTGTTGAGAGGGCCTCCTCTTGAGATGCGACGGGAACGCCGGGAACTCTTTCCCGACGAAGCAGGGAAAGGATCCCTCATCTCGAGCTACGAGGCGGAAACGGGGCTCCTCTGGATGTGAGCGGGACCCTCGTGATTCCTCTCGAGTGGAGACGGCTAGGTCGGGGAACTTCTTGATTTGCACCAAGGGTGTGAAGGACCCTTTCGAAGTTCCAGAGGTGAGGTGTGATCAGCCTGGAGACGCCTCAGCGGAAATGGGCCTCATCTCGCCTGGAGGGGAGAACCTCCTGGATTTTCTCGAGTTGCGGCAGGTCTTCTCGAGTTACGACGGGGACCTCAGGGACCCGCTCTGGTGGCCTCAGGAAAGGCCAGTCCCCATGCGAGTTGCTAGGGGACCTCTCGGGATTCCTCTCCCGTCCATGCCGGGGCCTCAGTCCTTGTGTGGAGTCGGGGCCGGAACCTGAGTATTCCTCTCCAGTGTTGCCATGGATCTTGGGGTGCTTCTGAGTCTCCCCAGGAGAGTCAGGCCTCGTCTCGAGTGGGGGCATGCACGTGCGCTTTCCTCCCGAGATGCAGCAGTAGTGTCACGCTTCCTGTCACGTGGATCAAGGGATGTGTGGCTTTCCCTCGAGGCTGTCCCTCGAGGCTTTCCCACGAGGCTTTCCCACAGGGCTGTGCCACGTGCCACCTTGGTGTGAGTCGATCCTCGGCGTGAAAGACGAGCCGCTGAAGGGAAAAGTGGTTCCTCTGGAATGGACTGAGACATCTGGGGGACTCTTGGAATGGTGGCACGATCCTGGAGTTCCTCTCTCCATTCCTGTTGAGAGCGCCTCCTCTTGAGATGCGACGGGAACGCCGGGAACTCTTTCCCGACGAAGCAGGGAAAGGATCCCTCATCTCGAGCTACGAGGCGAAAACGGGGCTCCTCTGGATGTGGGCGGGACCCTCGTGATTCCTCTCGAGTGGAGACGGCTAGGTCGGGGAACTTCTTGATTTGCACCAAGGGTGTGAAGGACCCTTTCGAAGTTCCAGAGGTGAGGTGTGATCAGCCTCGAGACGCCTCAGCGGAAATGGGCCTCATCTCGCCTGGAGGGGAGAACCTCCTGGATTTTCTCGAGTTGCGGCAGTTCTTCTCGAGTTACGACGGGGAACTCAGGGACCCGCTCTGGTGGCCTCAGGAAAGGCCAGTCCCCATGCGAGTTGCTAGGGGACCTCTCGGGATTCCTCTCCCGTCCATGCCGGGGCCTCAGTCCTTGTGTGGAGTCGGGGCCGGAACCTGAGGATTCCTCTCCAGTGTTGCCATGGATCTTGGGGTGCTTCTGAGTCTCCCCAGGGGAGTCAGGCCTCGTCTCGAGTGGGGGCATGCACGTGCGCTTTCCTCCCGAGCTGCAGCAGTAGTGTCACGCTTCCTGTCACGTGGATCAAGGGATCTGTGGCTTTCCCTCGAGGCTGTCCCTCGAGGCTTTCCCACGAGGCTTTCCCACAGGGCTGTGCCACGTGCCACCTTGGTGTGAGTCGATCCTCGGCGTGAAAGACGAGCCGGTGAAGGGAAAAGAGGTTCCTCTGGAATGGACTGAGACATCTGGGGGACTCTTGGAATGGTGGCACGACCCTGGAGTTCCTCTCGCCGTTCTTGTAGAGAGGGCCTCCTCTTGAGATGCGACGGGAACCTCGGGAACTCTTTCCCGACGAAGCAGGGAAAGGATCCCTCATCTCGAGCTACGAGGCGGAAACGGGGCAACTCTGGATGTGGGCGGAACCCTCGTGATTCCTCTCGAGTGGAGACGGCTATGTCGGGGAACTTCTTGATTTGCACCAAGGGTGTGAAGGACCCTTTCGAAGTTCCAGAGGTGAGGTGTGATCAGCCTCGAGACGCCTCAGCGGAAATGGGCCTCATCTCGCCTGGAGGGGAGAACCTCCTGGATTTTCTCGAGTTGCGGCAGGTCTTCTCGAGTTACGACGGGGACCTCAGGGACCCGCTCTGGTGGCCTCAGGAAAGGCCAGTCCCCATGCGAGTTGCTAGGGGACCTCTCGGGATTCCTCTCCCGTCCATGCCGGGGCCTCAGTCCTTGTGTGGAGTCGGGGCCGGAACCTGAGGATTCCTCTCCAGTGTTGCCATGGATCTTGGGGTGCTTCTGAGTCTCCCCAGGGGAGTCAGGCCTCGTCTCGAGTGGGGGCATGCACGTGCGCTTTCCTCCCGAGCTGCAGCAGTAGTGTCACGCTTCCTGTCACGTGGATCAAGGGATCTGTGGCTTTCCCTCGAGGCTGTCCCTCGAGGCTTTCCCACGAGGCTTTCCCACAGGGCTGTGCCACGTGCCACCTTGGTGTGAGTCGATCCTCGGCGTGAAAGACGAGCCGGTGAAGGGAAAAGACGTTCCTCTGGAATGGACTGAGACATCTGGGGGACTCTTGGAATGGTGGCACGACCCTGGAGTTCCTCTCGCCGTTCCTGTTGAGAGGGCCTCCTCTTGAGATGCGACGGGAACGCCGGGAATTCTTTCCCGACGAAGCAGGGAAAGGATCCCTCATCTCGAGCTACGAGGCGGAAACGGGGCTCCTCTGGATGTGGGCGGGACCCTCGTGATTCCTCTCGAGTGGAGACGGGTATGTCGGGGAACTTCTTGATTTGCACCAAGGGTGTGAAGGACCCTTTCGAAGTTCCAGAGGTGAGGTGTGATCAGCCTCGAGACGCCTCAGCGGAAATGGGCCTCATCTCGCCTGGAGGGGAGAACCTCCTGGATTTTCTTGAGTTGCGGCAGGTCTTCTCGAGTTACGACGGGGACCTCAGGGACGCGCTCTGGTGGCCTCAGGAAAGGCCGGTCCCCATGCGAGTTGCTAGGGGACCTCTCGGGATTCCTCTCCCGTCCATGCCGGGGCCTCAGTCCTTGTGTGGAGTCGGGGCCGGAACCTGAGGATTCCTCTCCAGTGTTGCCATGGATCTTGGGGTGTTTCTGAGTCTCCGCAGGGGAGTCAGGCCTCGTCTCGAGTGGGGGCATGCACGTGCGCTTTCCTCCCGAGCTGCAGCAGTAGTGTCACGCTTCCTGTCACGTGGATCAAGGGATCGGTGGCTTTCCCACGAGGATGTCCCTCGAGGCTTTCCCACGAGGCTTTCCCACAGGGCTGTGCCACGTGCCACCTTGGTGTGAGTCAATCCTCGGCGTGAAAGACGAGCCGGTGAAGGGAAAAGGGGTTCCTCTGGAATGGACTGAGACATTTGGGGGACTCTTGGAATGGTGGCACGACCCTGGAGTTCCTCTCGCCGTTCCTGTTGAGAGGGCCTCATCTTGAGATGCGACGGGAACGCCGGGAATTCTTTCCCGACGAAGCAGGGAAAGGATCCCTCATCTCGAGCTACGAGGCAGAAACGGGGCTCCTCTGGATGTGGGCGGGACTCTCGTGATTCCTCTCGAGTGGAGACGGGTATGTCGGGGAACTTCTTGATTTGCACCAAGGGTGTGAAGGACCCTTTCGAAGTTCCAGAGGTGAGGTGTGATCAGCCTTGGGACGCCACAGCGGAAATGGGCCTAATCTCGCCTGGAGGGGAGAACCTCCTGGATTTTCTCGAGTTGCGGCAGGTCTTCTCGAGTTACGACGGGGACCTCAGGGACCCGCTCTGGTGGCCTCAGGAAAGGCCAGTCCCCATGCGAGTTGCTAGGGGACCTCTCGGGATTACTCTCCCGTCCATGCCGGGGCCTCAGTCCTTGTGTGGAGTCGGAGCCGGAACCTGAGGATTCCTCTCCAGTGTTGCCATGGATCTTGGGGTGCTTCTGAGTCTCCCCAGGGGAGTCAGGCCTCGTCTCGAGTGGGGGCATGCACGTGCGCTTTCCTCCCGAGCTGCAGCAGTAGTGTCACGCTACCTGTCACGTGGATCAAGGGATCTGTGGCTTTCCCTCGAGGCTGTCCCTCGAGGCTTTCCCAAGAGGCTTTCCCACAGGGCTGTGCCACGTGCCACCTTGGTATGAGTCGATCCTCGGCGTGAAAGACGAGCCGGTGAAGGGAAAAGAGGTTCCTCTGGAATGGACTGAGACATCTGGGGGACTCTTGGAATGGTGGCACGACCCTGGAGTTCCTCTCGCCGTTCCTGTAGAGAGGGCCTCCACTTGAGATGCGACGGGAACGCCGGGAACTCTTTCCCGACGAAGCAGGGAAAGGATCCCTCATCTCGAGCTACGAGGCGGAAACGGGGCTCCTCTGGATGTGGGCGGGACCCTCGTGATTCCTCTCGAGTGGAGACGGGTATGTCGGGGAACTTCTTGATTTGCACCAAGGGTGTGAAGGACCCTTTCGAAGTTCCAGAGGGGAGGTGTGATCAGCCTCGAGACGCCTCAGCGGAAATGGGCCTCATCTCGCCTGGAGGGGAGAACCTCCTGGATTTTCTCGAGTTGCGGCAGGTCTTCTCGAGTTACGACGGGGACCTCAGGGACCCGCTCTGGTGGCCTCAGGAAAGGCCAGTCCCCATGCGAGTTGCTAGGGGACCTCTCGGGATTCCTCTCCCGTCCATGCCGGGGCCTCAGTCCTTGTGTGGAGTCGGGGCCGGAACCTGAGGATTCCTCTCCAGTGTTGCCATGGATCTTGGGGTGCTTCTGAGTCTCCCCAGGGGAGTCAGGCCTCGTCTCGAGTGGGGGCATGCACGTGCGCTTTCCTCCCGAGCTGCAGCAGTAGTGTCACGCTTCCTGTCACGTGGATCAAGGGATCTGTGGCATTCCCTCGAGACTGTCCCTCGAGGCTTTCCCACGAGGCTTTCCCACAGGGCTGTGCCACGTGCCACCTTGGTGTGAGTCGATCCTCGGCGTGAAAGATGAGCCGCTGAAGGTAAAAGTGGTTCCTCTGGAATTGACTGAGACATCTGGGGGACTCTTGGAATGGTGGCACGACCCTGGAGTTCCTCTCGCCGTTCCTGTTGAGAGGGCCTCCTCTTGAGATGCGACGGGAACGCCGGGAACTCTTCCCCGACGAAGCAGGGAATGGATCCCTCATCTCGAGCTACGAGGCGGAAACGGGGCTCCTCTGGATGTGGGCGGGACCCTCGTGATTCCTCTCGAGTGGAGACGGGTATGTCGGGGAACTTCTTGATTTGCACCAAGGGTGTGAAGGACCCTTTCGAAGTTCCAGAGGGGAGTTGTGATCAGCCTCGAGACGCCTCAGCGGAAATGGGCCTCATCTCGCCTGGAGGGGAGAACCTCCCGGATTTTCTCGAGTTGCGGCAGGTCTTCTCGAGTTACGACGGGGACCTCAGGGACCCGCTCTGGTGGCCTCAGGAAAGGCCAGTCCCCATGCGAGTTGCTAGGGGACCTCTCGGGATTCCTCTCCCGTCCATGCCGGGGCCTCAGTCCTTGTGTGGAGTCGGGGCCGGAACCTGAGGATTCCTCTCCAGTGTTGCCATGGATCTTGGGGTGCTTCTGAGTCTCCCCAGGAGAGTCAGGCCTCGTCTCGAGTGGGGGCATGCACGTGCGCTTTCCTCCCGAGCTGCAGCAGTAGTGTCACGCTTCCTGTCACGTGGATCAAGGGATCTGTGGCTTTCCCTCGAGGCTGTCCCTCGAGGCTTTCCCACGAGGCTTTCCCACAGGGCTGTGCCACGTGCCACCTTGGTGTGAGTCGATCCTCGGCGTGAAAGACGAGCCGCTGAAGGGAAAAGTGGTTCCTCTGGAATGGACTGAGACATCTGGGGGACTCTTGGAATGGTGGCACGATCCTGGAGTTCCTCTCGCCATTCCTGTTGAGAGCACCTCCTCTTGAGATGCGACGGGAACGCCGGGAACTCTTTCCCGACGAAGTAGGGAAAGGATCCCTCATCTCGAGCTACGAGGCAGAAACGGGGATCCTCTGGATGTGGGCGGGACCCTCGTGATTCCTCTCGAGTGGAGACGGGTATGTCGGGGAACTTCTTGATTTGCACCAAGGGTGCGAAGGACCCTTTCGAAGTTCCAGAGGTGAGGTGTGATCAGCCTCGAGACGCCTCAGCGGAAATGGGCCTCATCTCGCCTGGAGGGGAGAACCTCCTGGATTTTCTTGAGTTGCGGCAGGTCTTCTCGAGTTACGACGGGGACCTCAGGGACCCGCTCTGGTGGCCTCAGGAAAGGCCAGTCCCCATGCGAGTTGCTAGGGGACCTCTTGGGAATCCTCTCCCGTCCATGCCGGGGCCTCAGTCCTTGTGTGGAGTCGGGGCCGGAACCTGAGGATTCCTCTCCAGTGTTGCCATGGATCTTGGGGTGCTTCTGAGTCTCCCCAGGAGAGTCAGGCCTCGTCTCGAGTGGGGGCATGCACGTGCGCTTTCCTCCCGAGCTGCAGCAGTAGTGTCACGCTTCCTGTCACGTGGATCAAGGGATCTGTGGCTTTCCCTCGAGGCTGTCCCTCGAGGCTTTCCCACGAGGCTTTCCCACAGGGCTGTGCCACGTGCCACCTTGGTGTGAGTCGATCCTCGGCGTGAAAGACGAGCCGCTGAAGGGAAAAGTGGTTCCTCTGGAATGGACTGAGACATCTGGGGGACTCTTGGAATGGTGGCACGATCCTGGAGTTCCTCTCGCCATTCCTGTTGAGAGCACCTCCTCTTGAGATGCGACGGGAACGCCGGGAACTCTTTCCCGACGAAGTAGGGAAAGGATCCCTCATCTCGAGCTACGAGGCAGAAACGGGGATCCTCTGGATTTGGGCGGGACCCTCGTGATTCCTGTCGAGTGGAGACGGGTATGTCGGGGAACTTCTTGATTTGCACCAAGGGTGTGAAGGACCCTTTCGAAGTTCCAGAGGTGAGGTGTGATCAGCCTCGAGACGCCTCAGCGGAAATGGGCCTCATCTCGCCTGGAGGGGAGAACCTCCTGGATTTTCTTGAGTTGCGGCAGGTCTTCTCGAGTTACGACGGGGACCTCAGGGACCCGCTCTGGTGGCCTCAGGAAAGGCCAGTCCCCATGCGAGTTGCTAGGGGACCTCTTGGGATTCCTCTCCCGTCCATGCCGGGGCCTCAGTCCTTGTGTGGAGTCGGGGCCGGAACCTGAGGATTCCTCTCCAGTGTTGCCATGGATCTTGGGGTGCTTCTGAGTCTCCCCAGGGGAGTCAGGCCTCGTCTCGAGTGGGGGCATGCACGTGCGCTTTCCTCCCGAGCTGCAGCAGTAGTGTCACGCTTCCTGTCACGTGGATCAAGGGATCGGTGGCTTTCCCTCGAGGCTGTCCCTCGAGGCTTTCCCACGAGGCTTTCCCACAGGGCTGTGCCACGTGCCACCTTGGTGTGAGTCGATCCTCGGCGTGAAAGACGAGCCGGTGAAGGGAAAAGACGTTCCTCTGGAATGGACTGAGACATTTGGGGGACTCTTGGAATGGTGGCACGACCCTGGAGTTCTTCTCGCCGTTCCTGTAGAGAGGGTCTCCACTTGAGATGCGCCGGGAACGCCGGGAACTCTTTCCCGACGAAGCAGGGAAAGGATCCCTCATCTCGAGCTACGAGGCGGAAACGGGGCTCCTCTGAATGTGGGCGGGACCCTCGTGATTGCTCTCGAGTGGAGACGGCTAGGTCGGGGAACTTCTTGATTTGCACCAAGGGTGTGAAGGACCCTTTCGAAGTTCCAGAGGTGAGGTGTGATCAGCCTCGAGACGCCTCAGCGGAAATGGGCCTCATCTCGGCTGGAGGGGAGAACCTCCCGGATTTTCTCCAGTTGCGGCAGGTCTTCTCGAGTTACGACGGGGACCTCAGGGACCCGCTCTGGTGGCCTCAGGAAAGGCCAGTCTCCATGCGAGTTGCTAGGGGACCTCTCGGGATTCCTCTCCCGTCCATGCCGGGGCCTCAGTCCTTGTGTGGAGTCGGGGCCGGAACCTCAGGATTCCTCTCCAGTGTTGCCATGGATCTTGGGGTGCTTCTGAGTCTCCCCAGGAGAGTCAGGCCTCGTCTCGAGTGGGGGCATGCACGTGCGCTTTCCTCCCGAGCTGCAGCAGTAGTGTCACGCTTCCTGTCACGTGGATCAAGGGATCTGTGGCTTTCCCTCGAGGCTGTCCCTCGAGGCTTTCCCACGAGGCTTTCCCACAGGGCTGTGCCACGTGCCACCTTGGTATGAGTCGATCCTCGGCGTGAAAGACGAGCCGGTGAAGGGAAAAGAGGTTCCTCTGGAATGGACTGAGACATCTGGGGGACTCTTGGAATGGTGGCACGACCCTGGAGTTCCTCTCGCCGTTCCTGTAGAGAGGGCCTCCACTTGAGATGCGACGGGAACGCCGGGAAATCTTTCCCGACGAAGCAGGGAAAGGATCCCTCATCTCGAGCTACGAGGCGGAAACGGGGCTCCTCTGGATGTGGGCGGGACCCTCGTGATTCCTCTCGAGTGGAGACGGGTATGTCGGGGAACTTCTTGATTTGCACCAAGGGTGTGAAGGACCCTTTCGAAGTTCCAGAGGGGAGGTGTGATCAGCCTCGAGACGCCTCAGCGGAAATGGGCCTCATCTCGCCTGGAGGGGAGAACCTCCTGGATTTTCTCGAGTTGCGGCAGGTCTTCTCGAGTTACGACGGGGACCTCAGGGACCCACTCTGGTGGCCTCAGGAAAGGCCAGTCCCCATGCGATTTGCTAGGGGACCTCTCGGGATTCCTCTCCCGTCCATGCCGGGGCCTCAGTCCTTGTGTGGAGTCGGGGCCGGAACCTGAGGATTCCTCTCGTGTTGCCATGGATCTTGGGGTGCTTCTGAGTCTCCCCAGGGGAGTCAGGCCTCGTCTCGAGTGGGGGCATGCACGTGCGCTTTCCTCCCGAGCTGCAGCAGTAGTGTCACGCTTCCTGTCACGTGGATCAAGGGATCTGTGGCTTTCCCTCGAGGCTGTCCCTCGAGGCTTTCCCACGAGGCTTTCCCACAGGGCTGTGACACGTGCCACCTTGGTGTGAGTCGATCCTCGGCGTGAAAGACGAGCCGGTGAAGGGAAAAGAGGTTCCTCTGGAATGGACTGAGACATCTGGGGGACTCTTGGAATGGTGGCACGACCTTGGAGTTCCTCTCGCCGTTCCTGTTGAGAGGGCCTCCTCTTGAGATGCGACGGGAACGCCGGGAACTCTTTCCCGACGAAGCAGGGAAAGGATCCCTCATCTCGAGCTACGAGGCGGAAACGGGGCTCCTCTGGATGTGGGCGGGACCCTCGTGATTCCTCTTGAGTGGAGACGGGTATGTCGGGGAACTTCTTGATTTGCACCAAGGGTGTGAAGGACCCTTTCGAAGTTCCAGAGGTGAGGTGTGATCAGCCTCGAGACGCCTCAGCGGAAATGGGCCTCATCTCGCCTGGAGGGGAGAACCTCCTGGATTTTCTCGAGTTGCGGCAGGTCTTCTCGAGTTACGACGGGGACCTCAGGGACCCACTCTGGTGGCCTCAGGAAAGGCCAGTCCCCATGCGAGTTGCTAGGGGACCTCTCGGGATTCCTCTCCCGTCCATGCCGGGGCCTCAGTCCTTGTGTGGAGTCGGGGCCGGAACCTGAGGATTCCTCTCGTGTTGCCATGGATCTTGGGGTGCTTCTGAGTCTCCCCAGGGGAGTCAGGCCTCGTCTCGAGTGGGGGCATGCACGTGCGCTTTCCTCCCGAGCTGCAGCAGTAGTGTCACGCTTCCTGTCACGTGGATCAAGGGATCTGTGGCTTTCCCTCGAGGCTGTCCCTCGAGGCTTTCCCACGAGGCTTTCCCACAGGGCTGTGACACGTGCCACCTTGGTGTGAGTCGATCCTCGGCGTGAAAGACGAGCCGGTGAAGGGAAAAGAGGTTCCTCTGGAATGGACTGAGACATCTGGGGGACTCTTGGAATGGTGGCACGACCTTGGAGTTCCTCTCGCCGTTCCTGTTGAGAGGGCCTCCTCTTGAGATGCGACGGGAACGCCGGGAACTCTTTCCCGACGAAGCAGGGAAAGGATCCCTCATCTCGAGCTACGAGGCGGAAACGGGGCTCCTCTGGATGTGGGCGGGACCCTCGTGATTCCTCTTGAGTGGAGACGGGTATGTCAGGGAACTTCTTGATTTGCACCAAGGGTGTGAAGGACCCTTTCGAAGTTCCAGAGGTGAGGTGTGATCAGCCTCGAGACGCCTCAGCGGAAATGGGCCTCATCTCGCCTGGAGGGGAGAACCTCCTGGATTTTCTCGAGTTGCGGCAGGTCTTCTCGAGTTACGACGGGGACCTCAGGGACCCGCTCTGGTGGCCTCAGGAAAGGCCAGTCCCCATGCGAGTTGCTAGGGGACTTCTCGGGATTCCTCTCCCGTCCATGCCGGGGCCTCAGTCCTTGTGTGGAGTCGGGGCCGGAACCTGAGGATTCCTCTCCAGTGTTGCCATGGATCTTGGGGTGCTTCTGAGTCTCCCCAGGAGAGTCAGGCCTCGTCTCGAGTGGGGGCATGCACGTGCGCTTTCCTCCCGAGCTGCAGCAGTAGTGTCACGCTTCCTGTCACGTGGATCAAGGGATCTGTGGCTTTCCCTCGAGGCTGTCCCTCGAGGCTTTCCCACGAGGCTTTCCCACAGGGCTGTGCCACGTGCCACCTTGGTGTGAGTCGATCCTCGGCGTGAAAGACGAGCCGCTGAAGGGAAAAGAGTTTCCTCTGGAATGGACTGAGACATCTGGGGGACTCTTGGAATGGTGGCACGACCCTGGAGTTCCTCTCGCCGTTCCTGTTGAGAGGGCCTCCTCTTGAGATGCGACGGGAACGCCGGGAACTCTTTCCCGACGAAGCAGGGAAAGGATCCCTCATCTCGAGCTACGAGGCGGAAACGGGGCTCCTCTGGATGTGGGCGGGACCCTCGTGATTCCTCTCGAGTGGAGACGGCTAGGTCGGGGAACTTCTTGATTTGCACCAAGGGTGTGAAGGACCCTTTCGAAGTTCCAGAGGTGAGGTGTGATCAGCCTCGAGACGCCTCAGCGGAAATGGGCCTCATCTCGCCTGGAGGGGAGAACCTCCTGGATTTTCTCGAGTTGCGACAGGTCTTCTCGAGTTACGACGGGGACCTCAGGGACCCGCTCTGGTGGCCTCAGGAAAGGCCAGTCCCCATGCGAGTTGCTAGGGGACCTCTCGGGATTCCTCTCCCGTCCATGCCGGGGCCTCAGTCCTTGTGTGGAGTCGGGGCCGGAACCTGAGGATTCCTCTCCAGTGTTGCCATGGATCTTGGGGTGCTTCTGAGTCTCCCCAGGGGAGTCAGGCCTCGTCTCGAGTGGGGGCATGCACGTGCGCTTTCCTCCCGAGCTGCAGCAGTAGTGTCACGCTTCCTGTCACGTGGATCAAGGGATCTGTGGCTTTCCCTCGAGGCTGTCCCTCGAGGCTTTCCCACGAGGCTTTCCCACAGGGCTGTGCCACGTGCCACCTTGGTGTGAGTCGATCCTCGGCGTGAAAGACGAGCCGGTGAAGGGAAAAGACGTTCCTCTGGAATGGACTGAGACATCTGGGGGACTCTTGGAATGGTGGCACGACCCTGGAGTTCCTCTCGCCGTTCTTGTAGAGAGGGCCTCCTCTTGAGATGCGACGGGAACCTCGGGAACTCTTTCCCGACGAAGCAGGGAAAGGATCCCTCATCTCGAGCTACGAGGCGGAAACGGGGACCCTCTGGATGTGGGCGGGACCCTCGTGATTCCTCTCGAGTGGAGACGGCTAGGTCGGGGAACTTCTTGATTTGCACCAAGGGTGTGAAGGACCCTTTCGAAGTTCCAGAGGTGAGGTGTGATCAGCCTCGAGACGCCTCAGCGGAAATGGGCCTCATCTCGCCTGGAGGGGAGAACCTCCTGGATTTTCTCGAGTTGCGGCAGGTCTTCTCGAGTTACGACGGGGACCTCAGGGACCCGCTCTGGTGGCCTCAGGAAAGGCCAGTCCCCATGCGAGTTGCTAGGGGACCTCTCGGGATTCCTCTCCCGTCCATGCCGGGGCCTCAGTCCTTGTGTGGAGTCGGGGCCGGAACCTGAGGATTCCTCTCCAGTGTTGCCATGGATCTTGGGGTGCTTCTGAGTCTCCCCAGGGGAGTCAGGCCTCGTCTCGAGTGGGGGCATGCACGTGCGCTTTCCTCCCGAGCTGCAGCAGTAGTGTCACGCTTCCTGTCACGTGGATCAAGGGATCTGTGGCTTTCCCTCGAGGCTATCCCTCGAGGCTTTCCCACGAGGCTTTCCCACAGGGCTGTGCCACGTGCCACCTTGGTGTGAGTCGATCCTCGGCGTGAAAGACGAGCCGGTGAAGGGAAAAGACTTTCCTCTGGAATGGACTGAGACATCTGGGGGACTCTTGGAATGGTGGCACGACCCTGGAGTTCCTCTCGCCGTTCCAGTTGAGAGGGCCTCCCCTTGAGATGCGACGGGAACGCCGGGAACTCTTTCCCGACGAAGCAGGGAAAGGATCCCTCATCTCGAGCTACGAGGCAGAAACGGGGATCCTCTGGATGTGGGCGGGACCCTCGTGATTCCTCTCGAGTGGAGACGGGTATGTCGGGGAACTTCTTGATTTGCACCAAGGGTGTGAAGGACCCTTTCGAAGTTCCAGAGGTGAGGTGTGATCAGCCTCGAGACGCCTCAGTGGAAATGGGCCTCATCTCGCCTGGAGGGGAGAACCTCCTGGATTTTCTTGAGTTGCGGCAGGTCTTCTCGAGTTACGACGGGGACCTCAGGGACCCGCTCTGGTGGCCTCAGGAAAGGCCAGTCCCCATGCGAGTTGCTAGGGGACCTCTCGGGATTCCTCTCCCGTCCATGCCGGGGCCTCAGTCCTTGTGTGGAGTCGGGGCCGGAACCTGAGGATTCCTCTCCAGTGTTGCCATGGATCTTGGGGTGCTTCTGAGTCTCCCCAGGGGAGTCAGGCCTCGTCTCGAGTGGGGGCATGCACGTGCGCTTTCCTCCCGAGCTGCAGCAGTAGTGTCACGCTTCCTGTCACGTGGATCAAGGGATCTGTGGCTTTCCCTCGAGGCTGTCCCTCGAGGCTTTCCCACGAGGCTTCCCCACAGGGCTGTGCCACGTGCCACCTTGGTGTGAGTCGATCCTCGGCGTGAAAGACGAGCCGGTGAAGGGAAAAGGGGTTCCTCTGGAAAGGACTGAGACATTTGGGGGACTATTGGAATGGTGGCACGACCCTGGAGTTCCTCTCGCCGTTCCTGTTGAGAGGGCCTCCTCTTGAGGTGCGACGGGAACGCCGGGAATTCTTTCCCGACGAAGCAGGGAAAGGATCCCTCATCTCGAGCTACGAGGCAGAAACGGGGCTCCTCTGGATGTGGGCGGGACCCTCGTGATTCCTCTCGAGTGGAGACGGGTATGTCGGGGAACTTCTTGATTTGCACCAAGGGTGTGAAGGACCCTTTCGAAGTTCCAGAGGTGAGGTGTGATCAGCCTGGTGACGCCACAGCGGAAATGGGCCTCATCTCGCCTGGAGGGGAGAACCTCCTGGATTTTCTCGATTTGCGGCAGGTCTTCTCGAGTTACGACGGGGACCTCAGGGACCCGCTCTGGTGGCCTCAGGAAAGGCCAGTCCCCATGCGAGTTGCTAGGGGACCTCTCGGGATTCCTCTCCCGTCCATGCCGGGGCCTCAGTCCTTGTGTGGAGTCGGAGCCGGAACCTGAGGATTCCTCTCCAGTGTTGCCATGGATCTTGGGGTGCTTCTGAGTCTCCCCAGGGGAGTCAGGCCTCGTCTCGAGTGGGGGCATGCACGTGCGCTTTCCTCCCGAGCTGCAGCAGTAGTGTCACGCTTCCTGTCACGTGGATCAAGGGATCTGTGGCTTTCCCTCGAGACTGTCCCTCGAGGCTTTTCCACGAGGCTTTCCCACAGGGCTGTGCCACGTGCCACCTTGGTATGAGTCGATCCTCGGCGTGAAAGACGAGCCGCTGAAGGGAAAAGAGGTTCCTCTGGAATGGACTGAGACATCTGGGGGACTCTTGGAATGGTGGCACGACCCTGGAGTTCCTCTCGCCGTTCCTGTAGAGAGGGCCTCCACTTGAGATGCGACGGGAACGCCGGGAACTCTTTCCCGACGAAGCAGGGAAAGGATCCCTCATCTCGAGCTACGAGGCGGAAACGGGGCTCCTCTGGATGTGGGCGGGACCCTCGTGATTCCTCTCGAGTGGAGACGGGTATGTCGGGGAACTTCTTGATTTGCACCAAGGGTGTGAAGGACCCTTTCGAAGATCCAGAGGGGAGGTGTGATCAGCCTCGAGACGCCTCAGCGGAAATGGGCCTCATCTCGCCTGGAGGGGAGAACCTCCTGGATTTTCTCGAGTTGCGGCAGGTCTTCTCGAGTTACAACGGGGACCTCAGGGACCCGCTCTGGTGGCCTCAGGAAAGGCCAGTCCCCATGCGAGTTGCTAGGGGACCTCTCGGGATTCCTCTCCCGTCCATGCCGGGGCCTCAGTCCTTGTGTGGAGTCGGGGCCGGAACCTGAGGATTCCTCTCCAGTGTTGCCATGGATCTTGGGGTGCTTCTGAGTCTCCCCAGGGGAGTCAGGCCTCGTCTCGAGTGGGGGCATGCACGTGCGCTTTCCTCCCGAGCTGCAGCAGTAGTGTCACGCTTCCTGTCACGTGGATCAAGGGATCTGTGGCTTTCCCTCGAGGCTGTCCCTCGAGGCTTTCCCACGAGGCTTTCCCACAGGGCTGTGCCACGTGCCACCTTGGTGTGAGTCGATCCTCGGCGTGAAAGACGAGCCGCTGAAGGGAAAAGTGGTTCATCTGGAATGGACTGAGACATCTGGGGGACTCTTGGAATGGTGGCACGATCCTGGAGTTCCTCTCGCCATTCCTGTTGAGAGCGCCTCCACTTGAGATGCGACGGGAACGCCGGGAACTCTTTCCCGACGAAGCAGGGAAAGGATCCCTCATCTCGAGCTACGAGGCGAAAACGGGGCTCCTCTGGATGTGGGCGGGACCCTCGTGATTCCTCTCGAGTGGAGACGGCTAGGTCGGGGAACTTCTTGATTTGCACCAAGGGTGTGAAGGACCCTTTCGAAGTTCCAGAGGTGAGGTGTGATCAGCCTCGAGACGCCTCAGCGGAAATGGGCCTCATCTCGCCTGGAGGGGAGAACCTCCTGGATTTTCTCGAGTTGCGGCAGGTCTTCTCGAGTTACGACGGGGACCTCAGGGACCCGCTCTGGTGGCCTCAGGAAAGGCCAGTCCCCATGCGAGTTGCTAGGGGACCTCTCGGGATTCCTCTCCCGTCCATGCCGGGGCCTCAGTCCTTGTGTGGAGTCGGGGCCGGAACCTGAGGATTCCTCTCCAGTGTTGCCATGGATCTTGGGGTGCTTCTGAGTCTCCCCAGGGGAGTCAGGCCTCGTCTCGAGTGGGGGCATGCACGTGCGCTTTCCTCCCGAGCTGCAGCAGTAGTGTCACGCTTCCTGTCACGTGGATCAAGGGATCTGTGGCTTTCCCTCGAGGCTGTCCCTCGAGGCTTTCCCACGAGGCTTTCCCACAGGGCTGTGCCACGTGCCACCTTGGTGTGAGTCGATCCTCGGCGTGAAAGACGAGCCGCTGAAGGGAAAAGAGGTTCCTCTGGAATGGACTGAGACATCTGGGGGACTCTTGGAATGGTGGCACGACCCTGGAGTTCCTCTCGCCGTTCCTGTTGAGAGGGCCTCCTCTTGAGATGCGACGGGAACGCCGGGAACTCTTTCCCGACGAAGCAGGGAAAGGATCCCTCATCTCGAGCTACGAGGCGGAAACGGGGCTCCTCTGGATGTGGGCGGGACCCTCGTGATTCCTCTCGAGTGGAGACGGGTATGTCGGGGAACTTCTTGATTTGCACCAAGGGTGTGAAGGACCCTTTCGAAGTTCCAGAGGGGAGTTGTAATCAGCCTCGAGACGCCTCAGCGGAAATGGGCCTCATCTCGCCTGGAGGGGAGAACCTCCCGGATTTTCTCGAGTTGCGGCAGGTCTTCTCGAGTTACGACGGGGACCTCAGGGACCCGCTCTGGTGGCCTCAGGAAAGGCCAGTCCCCATGCGAGTTGCTAGGGGACCTCTCGGGATTCCTCTCCCGTCCATGCCGGGGCCTCAGTCCTTGTGTGGAGTCGGGGCCGGAACCTGAGGATTCCTCTCCAGTGTTGCCATGGATCTTGCGGTGCTTCTGAGTCTCCCCAGGAGAGTCAGGCCTCGTCTCGAGTGGGGGCATGCACGTGCGCTTTCCTCCCGAGCTGCAGCAGTAGTGTCACGCTTCCTGTCACGTGGATCAAGGGATCTGTGGCTTTCCCTCGAGGCTGTCCCTCGAGGCTTTCCCACGAGGCTTTCCCACAGGGCTGTGCCACGTGCCACCTTGGTGTGAGTCGATCCTCGGCGTGAAAGCCGAGCCGGTGAAGGGAAAAGAGGTTCCTCTGGAATGGACTGAGACATCTGGGGGACTCTTGGAATGGTGGCACGACCCTGGAGTTCCTCTCGACGTTCTTGTAGAGAGGGCCTCCTCTTGAGATGCGACGGGAACCTCGGGAACTCTTTCCCGACGAAGCAGGGAAAGGATCCCTCATCTCGAGCTACGAGGCGGAAACGGGGCCCCTCTGGATGTGGGCGGAACCCTCGTGATTCCTCTCGAGTGGAGACGGCTAGGTCGGGAAACTTCTTGATTTGCACCAAGGGTGTGAAGGACCCTTTCGAAGTTCCAGAGGTGAGGTGTGATCAGCCTCGAGACGCCTCAGCGGAAATGGGCCTCATCTCGCCTGGAGGGGAGAACCTCCTGGATTTTCTCGAGTTGCAGCAGGTCTTCTCGAGTTACGACGGGGACCTCAGGGACCCGCTCTGGTGGCCTCAGGAAAGGCCAGTCCCCATGCGAGTTGCTAGGGGACCTCTCGGGATTCCTCTCCCGTCCATGCCGGGGCCTCAGTCCTTGTGTGGAGTCGGGGCCGGAACCTGAGGATTCCTCTCCAGTGTTGCCATGGATCTTGGGGTGCTTCTGAGTCTCCCCAGGGGAGTCAGGCCTCGTCTCGAGTGGGGGCATGCACGTGCGCTTTCCTCCCGAGCTGCAGCAGTAGTGTCACGCTTCCTGTCACGTGGATCAAGGGATCTGTGGCTTTCCCTCGAGGCTGTCCCTCGAGGCTTTCCCACGAGGCTTTCCCACAGGGCTGTACCACGTGCCACCTTGGTGTGAGTCGTTCCTCGGCGTGAAAGACGAGCCGGTGAAGGGAAAAGAGGTTCCTCTGGAATGGACTGAGACATCTGGGGGACTCTTGGAATGGTGGCACGACCCTGGAGTTCCTCTCGCCGTTCCTGTTGAGAGGGCCTCCTCTTGAGATGCGACGGGAACGCCGGGAACTCTTTCCCGACGAAGCAGGGAAAGGATCCCTCATCTCGAGCTACGAGGCGGAAACGGGGCTCCTCTGGATGTGGGCGGGACCCACGTGATTCCTCTCGAGTGGAGACGGCTAGGTCGGGGAACTTCTTGATTTGCACCAAGGGTGTGAAGGACCCTTTCGAAGTGCCAGAGGTGAGGTGTGATCAGCCTCGAGACGCCTCAGCGGAAATGGGCCTCATCTCGCCTGGAGGGGAGAACCTCCTGGATTTTCCCGAGTTGCGGCAGGTCTTCTCGAGTTACGACGGGGACCACAGGGACCCGCTCTGGTGGCCTCAGGAAAGGCCAGTCCCCATGCGAGTTGCTAGGGGACTTCTCGGGATTCCTCTCCCGTCCATGCCGGGGCCTCAGTCCTTGTGTGGAGTCGGAGCCGGAACCTGAGGATTCCTCTCCAGTGTTGCCATGGATCTTGGGGTGCTTCTGAGTCTCCCCAGGAGAGTCAGGCCTCGTCTCGAGTGGGGGCATGCACGTGCGCTTTCCTCCCGAGCTGCAGCAGTAGTGTCACGCTTCCTGTCACGTGGATCAAGGGATCTGTGGCTTTCCCTCGAGGCTGTCCCTCGAGGCTTTCCCACGAGGCTTTCCCACAGGGCTGTGCCACGTGCCACCTTGGTGTGAGTCGATCCTCGGCGTGAAAGACGAGCCGCTGAAGGGAAAAGTGGTTCCTCTGGAATGGACTGAGACATCTGGGGGACTCTTGGAATAGTGGCACAATCCTGGAGTTCCTCTCGCCATTCCTGTTGAGAGCGCCTCCACTTGAGATGCGACGGGAACGCCGGGAACTCTTTCCCGACGAAGCAGGGAAAGGATCCCTCATCTCGAGCTACGAGGCGGAAACGGGGCTCCTCTGGATGTGGGCGGGACCCTCGTGATTCCTCTTGAGTGGAGACGGCTAGGTCGGGGAACTTCTTGATTTGCACCAAGGGTGTGAAGGACCCTTTCGAAGTTCCAGAGGTGAGGTGTGATCAGCCTCGAGACGCCTCAGCGGAAATGGGCCTCATCTCGCCTGGAGGGGAGAACCTCCCGGATTTTCTCGAGTTGCGGCAGGTCTTCTCGAGTTACGACGGGGACCTCAGGGACCCGCTCTGGTGGCCTCAGGAAAGGCCAGTCCCCATGCGAGTTGCTAGGGGACCTCTCGGGATTCCTCTCCCGTCCATGCCGGGGCCTCAGTCCTTGTGTGGAGTCGGGGCCGGAACCTGAGGATTCCTCTCCAGTGTTGCCATGGATCTTGGGGTGCTTCTGAGTCTCCCCAGGGGAGTCAGGCCTCGTCTCGAGTGGGGGCATGCACGTGCGCTTTCCTCCCGAGCTGCAGCAGTAGTGTCACGCTTCCTGTCACGTGGATCAAGGGATCTGTGGCTTTCCCTCGAGGCTGTCCCTCGAGGCTTTCCCACGAGGCTTTCCCACAGGGCTGTGCCACGTGCCACCTTGGTGTGAGTTGATCCTCGGCGTGAAAGACGAGCCGCTGAAGGGAAAAGAGGTTCCTCTGGAATGGACTGAGACATCTGGGGGACTCTTGGAATGGTGGCACGACCCTGGAGTTCCTCTCGCCGTTCCTGTTGAGAGGGCCTCCTCTTGAGATGCGACGGGAACGCCGGGAACTCTTTCCCGACGAACCAGGGAAAGGATCCCTCATCTCGAGCTACGAGGCGGAAACGGGGCTCCTCTGGATGTGGGCGGGACCCTCGTGATTCCTCTCGAGTGGAGACGGGTATGTCGGGGAACTTCTTGATTTGCACCAAGGGTGTGAAGGACCCTTTCGAAGTTCCAGAGGGGAGTTGTGATCAGCCTCGAGACGCCTCAGCGGAAATGGGCCTCATCTCGCCTGGAGGGGAAAACCTCCCGGATTTTCTCGAGTTGCGGCAGGTCTTCTCGAGTTACGACGGGGACCTCAGGGACCCGCTCTGGTGGCCTCAGGAAAGGCCAGTCCCCATGCGAGTTGCTAGGGGACCTCTCGGGATTCCTCTCCCGTCCATGCCGGGGCCTCAGTCCTTGTGTGGAGTCGGGGCCGGAACCTGAGGATTACTCTCCAGTGTTGCCATGGATCTTGGGGTGCTTCTGAGTCTCCCCAGGGGAGTCAGGCCTCGTCTCGAGTGGGGGCATGCACGTGCGCTTTCCTCCCGAGCTGCAGCAGTAGTGTCACGCTTCCTGTCACGTGGATCAAGGGATCTGTGGCTTTCCCTCGAGGCTGTCCGTCGAGGCTTTCCCACGAGGCTTTCCCACAGGGCTGCGCCACGTGCCACCTTGGTGTGAGTCGATCCTCGGCGTGAAAGACGTGCCGCTGAAGGGAAAAGAGGTTCCTCTGGAATGGACTGAGACATCTCGGGGACTCTTGGAATGGTGGCACGACCCTGGAGTTCCTCTCGCCGTTCCTGTTGAGAGGGCCTCCTCTTGAGATGCGACGGGAACGCCGGGAACTCTTTCCCGACGAAGCAGGGAAAGGATCCCTCATCTCGAGCTACGAGGCGGAAACGGGGCTCCTCTGGATGTGGGCGGGACCCTCGTGATTCCTCTCGAGTGGAGACGGGTATGTCGGGGAACTTCTTGATTTGCACCAAGGGTGTGAAGGACCCTTTCGAAGTTCCAGAGGGGAGTTGTAATCAGCCTCGAGACGCCTCAGCGGAAATGGGCCTCATCTCGCCTGGAGGGGAGAACCTCCCGGATTTTCTCGAGTTGCGGCAGGTCTTCTCGAGTTACGACGGGGACCTCAGGGACCCGCTCTGGTGGCCTCAGGAAAGGCCAGTCCCCATGCGAGTTGCTAGGGGACCTCTCGGGATTCCTCTCCCGTCCATGCCGGGGCCTCAGTCCTTGTGTGGAGTCGGGGCCGGAACCTGAGGATTCCTCTCCAGTGTTGCCATGGATCTTGGGGTGCTTCTGAGTCTCCCCAGGGGAGTCAGGCCTCGTCTCGAGTGGGGGCATGCACGTGCGCTTTCCTCCCGAGCTGCAGCAGTAGTGTCACGCTTCCTGTCACGTGGATCAAGGGATCTGTGGCTTTCCCTCGAGGCTGTCCCTCGAGGCTTTCCCACGAGGCTTTCCCACAGGGCTGTGCCACGTGCCACCTTGGTGTGAGTCGATCCTCGGCGTGAAAGACGAGCCGCTGAAGGGAAAAGAGGTTCCTCTGGAATGGACTGAGACATCTGGGGGACTCTTGGAATGGTGGCACGACCCTGGAGTTCCTCTCGCCGTTCCTGTTGAGAGGGCCTCCTCTTGAGATGCGACGGGAACGCCGGGAACTCTTTCCCGACGAAGCAGGGAAAGGATCCCTCATCTCGAGCTACGAGGCGGAAACGGGGCTCCTCTGGATGTGGGCGGGACCCTCGTGATTCCTCTCGAGTGGAGACGGGTATGTCGGGGAACTTCTTGATTTGCACCAAGGGTGTGAAGGACCCTTTCGAAGTTCCAGAGGGGAGTTGTAATCAGCCTCGAGACGCCTCAGCGGAAATGGGCCTCATCTCGCCTGGAGGGGAGAACCTCCCGGATTTTCTCGAGTTGCGGCAGGTCTTCTCGAGTTACGACGGGGACCTCAGGGACCCGCTCTGGTGGCCTCAGGAAAGGCCAGTCCCCATGCGAGTTGCTAGGGGACCTCTCGGGATTCCTCTCCCGTCCATGCCGGGGCCTCAGTCCTTGTGTGGAGTCGGGGCCGGAACCTGAGGATTCCTCTCCAGTGTTGCCATGGATCTTGCGGTGCTTCTGAGTCTCCCCAGGAGAGTCAGGCCTCGTCTCGAGTGGGGGCATGCACGTGCGCTTTCCTCCCGAGCTGCAGCAGTAGTGTCACGCTTCCTGTCACGTGGATCAAGGGATCTGTGGCTTTCCCTCGAGGCTGTCCCTCGAGGCTTTCCCACGAGGCTTTCCCACAGGGCTGTGCCACGTGCCACCTTGGTGTGAGTCGATCCTCGGCGTGAAAGCCGAGCCGGTGAAGGGAAAAGAGGTTCCTCTGGAATGGACTGAGACATCTGGGGGACTCTTGGAATGGTGGCACGACCCTGGAGTTCCTCTCGACGTTCTTGTAGAGAGGGCCTCCTCTTGAGATGCGACGGGAACCTCGGGAACTCTTTCCCGACGAAGCAGGGAAAGGATCCCTCATCTCGAGCTACGAGGCGGAAACGGGGCCCCTCTGGATGTGGGCGGAACCCTCGTGATTCCTCTCGAGTGGAGACGGCTAGGTCGGGAAACTTCTTGATTTGCACCAAGGGTGTGAAGGACCCTTTCGAAGTTCCAGAGGTGAGGTGTGATCAGCCTCGAGACGCCTCAGCGGAAATGGGCCTCATCTCGCCTGGAGGGGAGAACCTCCTGGATTTTCTCGAGTTGCAGCAGGTCTTCTCGAGTTACGACGGGGACCTCAGGGACCCGCTCTGGTGGCCTCAGGAAAGGCCAGTCCCCATGCGAGTTGCTAGGGGACCTCTCGGGATTCCTCTCCCGTCCATGCCGGGGCCTCAGTCCTTGTGTGGAGTCGGGGCCGGAACCTGAGGATTCCTCTCCAGTGTTGCCATGGATCTTGGGGTGCTTCTGAGTCTCCCCAGGGGAGTCAGGCCTCGTCTCGAGTGGGGGCATGCACGTGCGCTTTCCTCCCGAGCTGCAGCAGTAGTGTCACGCTTCCTGTCACGTGGATCAAGGGATCTGTGGCTTTCCCTCGAGGCTGTCCCTCGAGGCTTTCCCACGAGGCTTTCCCACAGGGCTGTACCACGTGCCACCTTGGTGTGAGTCGTTCCTCGGCGTGAAAGACGAGCCGGTGAAGGGAAAAGAGGTTCCTCTGGAATGGACTGAGACATCTGGGGGACTCTTGGAATGGTGGCACGACCCTGGAGTTCCTCTCGCCGTTCCTGTTGAGAGGGCCTCCTCTTGAGATGCGACGGGAACGCCGGGAACTCTTTCCCGACGAAGCAGGGAAAGGATCCCTCATCTCGAGCTACGAGGCGGAAACGGGGCTCCTCTGGATGTGGGCGGGACCCACGTGATTCCTCTCGAGTGGAGACGGCTAGGTCGGGGAACTTCTTGATTTGCACCAAGGGTGTGAAGGACCCTTTCGAAGTGCCAGAGGTGAGGTGTGATCAGCCTCGAGACGCCTCAGCGGAAATGGGCCTCATCTCGCCTGGAGGGGAGAACCTCCTGGATTTTCCCGAGTTGCGGCAGGTCTTCTCGAGTTACGACGGGGACCACAGGGACCCGCTCTGGTGGCCTCAGGAAAGGCCAGTCCCCATGCGAGTTGCTAGGGGACTTCTCGGGATTCCTCTCCCGTCCATGCCGGGGCCTCAGTCCTTGTGTGGAGTCGGAGCCGGAACCTGAGGATTCCTCTCCAGTGTTGCCATGGATCTTGGGGTGCTTCTGAGTCTCCCCAGGAGAGTCAGGCCTCGTCTCGAGTGGGGGCATGCACGTGCGCTTTCCTCCCGAGCTGCAGCAGTAGTGTCACGCTTCCTGTCACGTGGATCAAGGGATCTGTGGCTTTCCCTCGAGGCTGTCCCTCGAGGCTTTCCCACGAGGCTTTCCCACAGGGCTGTGCCACGTGCCACCTTGGTGTGAGTCGATCCTCGGCGTGAAAGACGAGCCGCTGAAGGGAAAAGTGGTTCCTCTGGAATGGACTGAGACATCTGGGGGACTCTTGGAATAGTGGCACAATCCTGGAGTTCCTCTCGCCATTCCTGTTGAGAGCGCCTCCACTTGAGATGCGACGGGAACGCCGGGAACTCTTTCCCGACGAAGCAGGGAAAGGATCCCTCATCTCGAGCTACGAGGCGGAAACGGGGCTCCTCTGGATGTGGGCGGGACCCTCGTGATTCCTCTTGAGTGGAGACGGCTAGGTCGGGGAACTTCTTGATTTGCACCAAGGGTGTGAAGGACCCTTTCGAAGTTCCAGAGGTGAGGTGTGATCAGCCTCGAGACGCCTCAGCGGAAATGGGCCTCATCTCGCCTGGAGGGGAGAACCTCCCGGATTTTCTCGAGTTGCGGCAGGTCTTCTCGAGTTACGACGGGGACCTCAGGGACCCGCTCTGGTGGCCTCAGGAAAGGCCAGTCCCCATGCGAGTTGCTAGGGGACCTCTCGGGATTCCTCTCCCGTCCATGCCGGGGCCTCAGTCCTTGTGTGGAGTCGGGGCCGGAACCTGAGGATTCCTCTCCAGTGTTGCCATGGATCTTGGGGTGCTTCTGAGTCTCCCCAGGGGAGTCAGGCCTCGTCTCGAGTGGGGGCATGCACGTGCGCTTTCCTCCCGAGCTGCAGCAGTAGTGTCACGCTTCCTGTCACGTGGATCAAGGGATCTGTGGCTTTCCCTCGAGGCTGTCCCTCGAGGCTTTCCCACGAGGCTTTCCCACAGGGCTGTGCCACGTGCCACCTTGGTGTGAGTTGATCCTCGGCGTGAAAGACGAGCCGCTGAAGGGAAAAGAGGTTCCTCTGGAATGGACTGAGACATCTGGGGGACTCTTGGAATGGTGGCACGACCCTGGAGTTCCTCTCGCCGTTCCTGTTGAGAGGGCCTCCTCTTGAGATGCGACGGGAACGCCGGGAACTCTTTCCCGACGAACCAGGGAAAGGATCCCTCATCTCGAGCTACGAGGCGGAAACGGGGCTCCTCTGGATGTGGGCGGGACCCTCGTGATTCCTCTCGAGTGGAGACGGGTATGTCGGGGAACTTCTTGATTTGCACCAAGGGTGTGAAGGACCCTTTCGAAGTTCCAGAGGGGAGTTGTGATCAGCCTCGAGACGCCTCAGCGGAAATGGGCCTCATCTCGCCTGGAGGGGAAAACCTCCCGGATTTTCTCGAGTTGCGGCAGGTCTTCTCGAGTTACGACGGGGACCTCAGGGACCCGCTCTGGTGGCCTCAGGAAAGGCCAGTCCCCATGCGAGTTGCTAGGGGACCTCTCGGGATTCCTCTCCCGTCCATGCCGGGGCCTCAGTCCTTGTGTGGAGTCGGGGCCGGAACCTGAGGATTACTCTCCAGTGTTGCCATGGATCTTGGGGTGCTTCTGAGTCTCCCCAGGGGAGTCAGGCCTCGTCTCGAGTGGGGGCATGCACGTGCGCTTTCCTCCCGAGCTGCAGCAGTAGTGTCACGCTTCCTGTCACGTGGATCAAGGGATCTGTGGCTTTCCCTCGAGGCTGTCCGTCGAGGCTTTCCCACGAGGCTTTCCCACAGGGCTGCGCCACGTGCCACCTTGGTGTGAGTCGATCCTCGGCGTGAAAGACGTGCCGCTGAAGGGAAAAGAGGTTCCTCTGGAATGGACTGAGACATCTCGGGGACTCTTGGAATGGTGGCACGACCCTGGAGTTCCTCTCGCCGTTCCTGTTGAGAGGGCCTCCTCTTGAGATGCGACGGGAACGCCGGGAACTCTTTCCCGACGAAGCAGGGAAAGGATCCCTCATCTCGAGCTACGAGGCGGAAACGGGGCTCCTCTGGATGTGGGCGGGACCCTCGTGATTCCTCTCGAGTGGAGACGGGTATGTCGGGGAACTTCTTGATTTGCACCAAGGGTGTGAAGGACCCTTTCGAAGTTCCAGAGGGGAGTTGTAATCAGCCTCGAGACGCCTCAGCGGAAATGGGCCTCATCTCGCCTGGAGGGGAGAACCTCCCGGATTTTCTCGAGTTGCGGCAGGTCTTCTCGAGTTACGACGGGGACCTCAGGGACCCGCTCTGGTGGCCTCAGGAAAGGCCAGTCCCCATGCGAGTTGCTAGGGGACCTCTCGGGATTCCTCTCCCGTCCATGCCGGGGCCTCAGTCCTTGTGTGGAGTCGGGGCCGGAACCTGAGGATTCCTCTCCAGTGTTGCCATGGATCTTGCGGTGCTTCTGAGTCTCCCCAGGAGAGTCAGGCCTCGTCTCGAGTGGGGGCATGCACGTGCGCTTTCCTCCCGAGCTGCAGCAGTAGTGTCACGCTTCCTGTCACGTGGATCAAGGGATCTGTGGCTTTCCCTCGAGGCTGTCCCTCGAGGCTTTCCCACGAGGCTTTCCCACAGGGCTGTGCCACGTGCCACCTTGGTGTGAGTCGATCCTCGGCGTGAAAGCCGAGCCGGTGAAGGGAAAAGAGGTTCCTCTGGAATGGACTGAGACATCTGGGGGACTCTTGGAATGGTGGCACGACCCTGGAGTTCCTCTCGACGTTCTTGTAGAGAGGGCCTCCTCTTGAGATGCGACGGGAACCTCGGGAACTCTTTCCCGACGAAGCAGGGAAAGGATCCCTCATCTCGAGCTACGAGGCGGAAACGGGGCCCCTCTGGATGTGGGCGGAACCCTCGTGATTCCTCTCGAGTGGAGACGGCTAGGTCGGGAAACTTCTTGATTTGCACCAAGGGTGTGAAGGACCCTTTCGAAGTTCCAGAGGTGAGGTGTGATCAGCCTCGAGACGCCTCAGCGGAAATGGGCCTCATCTCGCCTGGAGGGGAGAACCTCCTGGATTTTCTCGAGTTGCAGCAGGTCTTCTCGAGTTACGACGGGGACCTCAGGGACCCGCTCTGGTGGCCTCAGGAAAGGCCAGTCCCCATGCGAGTTGCTAGGGGACCTCTCGGGATTCCTCTCCCGTCCATGCCGGGGCCTCAGTCCTTGTGTGGAGTCGGGGCCGGAACCTGAGGATTCCTCTCCAGTGTTGCCATGGATCTTGGGGTGCTTCTGAGTCTCCCCAGGGGAGTCAGGCCTCGTCTCGAGTGGGGGCATGCACGTGCGCTTTCCTCCCGAGCTGCAGCAGTAGTGTCACGCTTCCTGTCACGTGGATCAAGGGATCTGTGGCTTTCCCTCGAGGCTGTCCCTCGAGGCTTTCCCACGAGGCTTTCCCACAGGGCTGTACCACGTGCCACCTTGGTGTGAGTCGTTCCTCGGCGTGAAAGACGAGCCGGTGAAGGGAAAAGAGGTTCCTCTGGAATGGACTGAGACATCTGGGGGACTCTTGGAATGGTGGCACGACCCTGGAGTTCCTCTCGCCGTTCCTGTTGAGAGGGCCTCCTCTTGAGATGCGACGGGAACGCCGGGAACTCTTTCCCGACGAAGCAGGGAAAGGATCCCTCATCTCGAGCTACGAGGCGGAAACGGGGCTCCTCTGGATGTGGGCGGGACCCACGTGATTCCTCTCGAGTGGAGACGGCTAGGTCGGGGAACTTCTTGATTTGCACCAAGGGTGTGAAGGACCCTTTCGAAGTGCCAGAGGTGAGGTGTGATCAGCCTCGAGACGCCTCAGCGGAAATGGGCCTCATCTCGCCTGGAGGGGAGAACCTCCTGGATTTTCCCGAGTTGCGGCAGGTCTTCTCGAGTTACGACGGGGACCACAGGGACCCGCTCTGGTGGCCTCAGGAAAGGCCAGTCCCCATGCGAGTTGCTAGGGGACTTCTCGGGATTCCTCTCCCGTCCATGCCGGGGCCTCAGTCCTTGTGTGGAGTCGGAGCCGGAACCTGAGGATTCCTCTCCAGTGTTGCCATGGATCTTGGGGTGCTTCTGAGTCTCCCCAGGAGAGTCAGGCCTCGTCTCGAGTGGGGGCATGCACGTGCGCTTTCCTCCCGAGCTGCAGCAGTAGTGTCACGCTTCCTGTCACGTGGATCAAGGGATCTGTGGCTTTCCCTCGAGGCTGTCCCTCGAGGCTTTCCCACGAGGCTTTCCCACAGGGCTGTGCCACGTGCCACCTTGGTGTGAGTCGATCCTCGGCGTGAAAGACGAGCCGCTGAAGGGAAAAGTGGTTCCTCTGGAATGGACTGAGACATCTGGGGGACTCTTGGAATAGTGGCACAATCCTGGAGTTCCTCTCGCCATTCCTGTTGAGAGCGCCTCCACTTGAGATGCGACGGGAACGCCGGGAACTCTTTCCCGACGAAGCAGGGAAAGGATCCCTCATCTCGAGCTACGAGGCGGAAACGGGGCTCCTCTGGATGTGGGCGGGACCCTCGTGATTCCTCTTGAGTGGAGACGGCTAGGTCGGGGAACTTCTTGATTTGCACCAAGGGTGTGAAGGACCCTTTCGAAGTTCCAGAGGTGAGGTGTGATCAGCCTCGAGACGCCTCAGCGGAAATGGGCCTCATCTCGCCTGGAGGGGAGAACCTCCCGGATTTTCTCGAGTTGCGGCAGGTCTTCTCGAGTTACGACGGGGACCTCAGGGACCCGCTCTGGTGGCCTCAGGAAAGGCCAGTCCCCATGCGAGTTGCTAGGGGACCTCTCGGGATTCCTCTCCCGTCCATGCCGGGGCCTCAGTCCTTGTGTGGAGTCGGGGCCGGAACCTGAGGATTCCTCTCCAGTGTTGCCATGGATCTTGGGGTGCTTCTGAGTCTCCCCAGGGGAGTCAGGCCTCGTCTCGAGTGGGGGCATGCACGTGCGCTTTCCTCCCGAGCTGCAGCAGTAGTGTCACGCTTCCTGTCACGTGGATCAAGGGATCTGTGGCTTTCCCTCGAGGCTGTCCCTCGAGGCTTTCCCACGAGGCTTTCCCACAGGGCTGTGCCACGTGCCACCTTGGTGTGAGTTGATCCTCGGCGTGAAAGACGAGCCGCTGAAGGGAAAAGAGGTTCCTCTGGAATGGACTGAGACATCTGGGGGACTCTTGGAATGGTGGCACGACCCTGGAGTTCCTCTCGCCGTTCCTGTTGAGAGGGCCTCCTCTTGAGATGCGACGGGAACGCCGGGAACTCTTTCCCGACGAACCAGGGAAAGGATCCCTCATCTCGAGCTACGAGGCGGAAACGGGGCTCCTCTGGATGTGGGCGGGACCCTCGTGATTCCTCTCGAGTGGAGACGGGTATGTCGGGGAACTTCTTGATTTGCACCAAGGGTGTGAAGGACCCTTTCGAAGTTCCAGAGGGGAGTTGTGATCAGCCTCGAGACGCCTCAGCGGAAATGGGCCTCATCTCGCCTGGAGGGGAAAACCTCCCGGATTTTCTCGAGTTGCGGCAGGTCTTCTCGAGTTACGACGGGGACCTCAGGGACCCGCTCTGGTGGCCTCAGGAAAGGCCAGTCCCCATGCGAGTTGCTAGGGGACCTCTCGGGATTCCTCTCCCGTCCATGCCGGGGCCTCAGTCCTTGTGTGGAGTCGGGGCCGGAACCTGAGGATTACTCTCCAGTGTTGCCATGGATCTTGGGGTGCTTCTGAGTCTCCCCAGGGGAGTCAGGCCTCGTCTCGAGTGGGGGCATGCACGTGCGCTTTCCTCCCGAGCTGCAGCAGTAGTGTCACGCTTCCTGTCACGTGGATCAAGGGATCTGTGGCTTTCCCTCGAGGCTGTCCGTCGAGGCTTTCCCACGAGGCTTTCCCACAGGGCTGCGCCACGTGCCACCTTGGTGTGAGTCGATCCTCGGCGTGAAAGACGTGCCGCTGAAGGGAAAAGAGGTTCCTCTGGAATGGACTGAGACATCTCGGGGACTCTTGGAATGGTGGCACGACCCTGGAGTTCCTCTCGCCGTTCCTGTTGAGAGGGCCTCCTCTTGAGATGCGACGGGAACGCCGGGAACTCTTTCCCGACGAAGCAGGGAAAGGATCCCTCATCTCGAGCTACGAGGCGGAAACGGGGCTCCTCTGGATGTGGGCGGGACCCTCGTGATTCCTCTCGACTGGAGACGGGTATGTCGGGGAACTTCTTGATTTGCACCAAGGGTGTGAAGGACCCTTTCGAAGTTCCAGAGGGGAGTTGTAATCAGCCTCGAGACGCCTCAGCGGAAATGGGCCTCATCTCGCCTGGAGGGGAGAACCTCCCGGATTTTCTCGAGTTGCGGCAGGTCTTCTCGAGTTACGACGGGGACCTCAGGGACCCGCTCTGGTGGCCTCAGGAAAGGCCAGTCCCCATGCGAGTTGCTAGGGGACCTCTCGGGATTCCTCTCCCGTCCATGCCGGGGCCTCAGTCCTTGTGTGGATTCGGGGCCGGAACCTGAGGATTCCTCTCCAGTGTTGCCATGGATCTTGCGGTGCTTCTGAGTCTCCCCAGGAGAGTCAGGCCTCGTCTCGAGTGGGGGCATGCACGTGCGCTTTCCTCCCGAGCTGCAGCAGTAGTGTCACGCTTCCTGTCACGTGGATCAAGGGATCTGTGGCTTTCCCTCGAGGCTGTCCCTCGAGGCTTTCCCACGAGGCTTTCCCACAGGGCTGTGCCACGTGCCACCTTGGTGTGAGTCGATCCTCGGCGTGAAAGCCGAGCCGGTGAAGGGAAAAGAGGTTCCTCTGGAATGGACTGAGACATCTGGGGGACTCTTGGAATGGTGGCACGACCCTGGAGTTCCTCTCGCCGTTCCTGTTGAGAGGGCCTCCTCTTGAGATGCGACGGGAACGCCGGGAACTCTTTCCCGACGAAGCAGGGAAAGGATCCCTCATCTCGAGATACGAGGCGGAAACGGGGCTCCTCTGGATGTGGGCGGGACTCTCGTGATTCCTCTCGAGTGGAGACGGGTATGTCGGGGAACTTCTTGATTTGCACCAAGGGTGTGAAGGACCCTTTCGAAGTTCCAGAGGTGAGGTGTGATCAGCCTCGAGACGCCTCAGCGGAAATGGGCCTCATCTCGCCTGGAGGGGAGAACCTCCTGGATTTTCTCGAGTTGTGGCAGGTCTTCTCGAGCTACGACGGGGACCTCAGGGACCCGCTCTGGTGGCCTCAGGAAAGGCCAGTCCCCATGCGAGTTGCTAGGGGACCTCTCGGGATTCCTCTCCCGTCCATGCCGGGGCCTCAGTCCTTGTGTGGAGTCGGGGCCGGAACCTGAGGATTCCTCTCCAATGTTGCCATGGATCTTGGGGTGCTTCTGAGACTCCCCAGGGGAGTCAGGCCTCGTCTCGAGTGGGGGCATGCACGTGCGCTTTCCTCCCGAGCTGCAGCAGTAGTGTCACGCTTCCTGTCACGTGGATCAAAGGATCTGTGACTTTCCCTCGAGGCTGTCCCTCGAGGCTTTCCCACGAGGCTTTCCCACAGGGCTGTGCCACGTGCCACCTTGGTGTGAGTCGATCCTCGGCGTGAAATACGAGCCGGTGAAGGGAAAAGAGGTTCCTCTGGAATGGAGTGAGACATCTGGGGGACTCTTGGAATGGTGGCACGACCCTGGAGTTCCTCTCGCCGTTCCTGTTGAGAGGGCCTCCTCTTGAGATGCGACGGGAACGCCGGGAACTCTTTCCCGACGAAGCAGGGAAAGGATCCCTCATCTCGAGATACGAGGCGGAAACGGGGCTCCTCTGGATGTGGGCGGGACTCTCGTGATTCCTCTCGAGTGGAGACGGGTATGTCGGGGAACTTCTTGATTTGCACCAAGGGTGTGAAGGACCCTTTCGAAGTTCCAGAGGTGAGGTGTGATCAGCCTCGAGACGCCTCAGCGGAAATGGGCCTCATCTCGCCTGGAGGGGAGAACCTCCTGGATTTTCTCGAGTTGTGGCAGGTCTTCTCGAGCTACGACGGGGACCTCAGGGACCCGCTCTGGTGGCCTCAGGAAAGGCCAGTCCCCATGCGAGTTGCTAGGGGACCTCTCGGGATTCCTCTTCCGTCCATGCTGGGGCCTCAGTCCTTGTGTGGAGTCGGGGCCGGAACCTGAGGAATCCTCTCCAGTGTTGCCATGGATCTTGGGGTGCTTCTGAGTCTCCCCAGGGGAGTCAGGCCTCGTCTCGAGTGGGGGCATGCACGTGCGCTTTCCTCCCGAGCTGCAGCAGTAGTGTCACGCTTCCTGTCACGTGGATCAAGGGATCTGTGGCTTTCCCTCTAGGCTGTCCCACGAGGCTTTCCCACAGGGCTGTGCCACGTGCCACCTTGGTGTGAGTCGATCCTCGGCGTGAAAGACGAGCCGGTGAAGGGAAAAGAGGTTCCTCTGGAATGGACTGAGACATCTGGGGGACTCTTGGAATGGTGGCACGACCCTGGAGTTCCTCTCGCCGTTCCTGTTGAGAGGGCCTCCTCTTGAGATGCGACGGGAAGGCCGGGAACTCTTTCCCGACGAAGCAGGGAAAGGATCCCTCATCTCGAGCTACGAGGCGGAGACGGGGCTCCTCTGGATGTGTGCGGGACCCTCGTGATTCCTCTCGAGTGGAGACGGGTATGTCGGGGAACTTCTTGATTTGCACCAAGGGTGTGAAGGAGCCTTTCGAAGTTCCAGAGGTGAGGTGTGATCAGCCTCGAGACGCCTCAGCGGAAATGGGCCTCATCTCGCCTGGAGGGGAGAACCTCCTGGATTTTCTCCAGTTGCGGCAGGTCTTCTCGAGTTACGACGGGGACCTCAGGGACCCGCTCTGGTGGCCTCAGGAAAGGCCAGTCCCCATGCGAGTTGCTAGGAGACCTCTCGGGATTCCTCTCCCGTCCATGCCGGGGCCTCAGTCCTTGTGTGGAGTCGGGGCCGGAACCTGAGGATTCCTCTCCAGTGTTGCCATGGATCTTGGGGGTGCTTCTGAGTCTCCCCAGGGGAGTCAGGCCTCGTCTCGAGTGGGGGCATGCACGTGCGCTTTCCTCCCGAGCTGCAGCAGTAGTGTCACGCTTCCTGTCACGTGGTTCAAGGGATCTGTGGCTTTCCCTCGAGGCTGTCCCTCGAGGCTTTCCCACGAGGCTTTCCCACAGGGCTGTGCCACGTGCCACCTTGGTGTGAGTCGATCCTCGGCGTGAAAGACGAGCCGGTGAAGGGAAAAGAGGTTCCTCTGGAATGGACTGAGACATCTGGGGGACTCTTGGAATGGTGGCACGACCCTGGAGTTCCTCTCGCCGTTCCTGTTGAGAGGGCCTCCTCTTGAGATGCGACGGGAACGCCGGGAACTCTTTCCCGACGAAGCAGGGAAAGGATCCCTCATCTCGAGCTACGAGGCGGAAACGGGGCTCCTCTGGATGTGGGCGGGACCCTCGTGATTCCTCTCGAGTGGAGACGGCTAGGTCGGGGAACTTCTTGATTTGCACCAAGGGTGTGAAGGACCCTTTCGAAGTTCCAGAGGTGAGGTGTGATCAGCCTCGAGACGCCGCAGCGGAAATGGGCCTCATCTCGCCTGGAGGGGAGAACCTCCTGGATTTTCTCGAGTTGCGGCAGGTCTTCTCGAGTTACGACGGGGACCTCAGGGACCCGCTCTGGTGGCCTCAGGAAAGGCCAGTCCCCATGCGAGTTGCTAGGGGACTTCTCGGGATTCCTCTCCCGTCCATGCCGGGGCCTCAGTCCTTGTGTGGAGTCGGAGCCGGAACCTGAGGATTCCTCTCCAATGTTGCCATGGATCTTGGGGTGCTTCTGAGTCTCCCCAGGGGAGTCAGGCCTCGTCTCGAGTGGGGGCATGCACGTGCGCTTTCCTCCCGAGCTGCAGCAGTAGTGTCACGCTTCCTGTCACGTGGATCAAAGGATCTGTGGGTTTCCCTCGAGGCTGTCCCTCGAGGCTTTCCACGAGGCTTTCCCACAGGGCTGTGCCACGTGCCACCTTGGTGTGAGTCGATCCTCGGCGTGAAAGACGAGCCGGTGAAGGGAAAAGAGGTTCCTCTGGAATGGAGTGAGACATCTGGGGGACTCTTGGAATGGTGGCACGACCCTGGAGTTCCTCTCGCCGTTCCTGTTGAGAGGGCCTCCTCTTGAGATGCGACGGGAACGCCGGGAACTCTTTCCCGACGAAGCAGGGAAAGGATCCCTCATCTCGAGCTACGAGGCGGAAACGGGGCTCCTCTGGATGTGGGCGGAACTCTCGTGATTCCTCTCGAGTGGAGACGGGTATGTCGGGGAACTTCTTGATTTGCACCAAGGGTGTGAAGGACCCTTTCGAAGTTCCAGAGGTGAGGTGTGATCAGCCTCGAGACGCCTCAGCGGAAATGGGCCTCATCTCGCCTGGAGGGGAGAACCTCCTGGATTTTCTCGAGTTGTGGCAGGTCTTCTCGAGCTACGACGGGGACCTCAGGGACCCGCTCTGGTGGCCTCAGGAAAGGCCAGTCCCCATGCGAGTTGCTAGGGGACCTCTCGGGATTCCTCTTCCGTCCATGCCGGGGCCTCAGTCCTTGTGTGGAGTCGGGGCCGGAACCTGAGGATTCCTCTCCAGTGTTGCCATGGATCTTGGGGTGCTTCTGAGTCTCCCCAGGGGAGTCAGGCCTCGTCTCGAGTGGGGGCATGCACGTGCGCTTTCCTCCCGAGCTGCAGCAGTAGTGTCACGCTTCCTGTCACGTGGTTCAAGGGATCTGTGGCTTTCCCTCGAGGCTGTCCCTCGAGGCTTTCCCACGAGGCTTTCCCACAGGGCTGTGCCACGTGCCACCTTGGTGTGAGTCGATCCTCGGCGTGAAAGACGAGCCGGTGAAGGGAAAAGAGGTTCCTCTGGAATGGACTGAGACATCTGGGGGACTCTTGGAATGGTGGCACGACCCTGGAGTTCCTCTCGCCGTTCCTGTTGAGAGGGCCTCCTCTTGAGATGCGACGGGAACGCCGGGAACTCTTTCCCGACGAAGCAGGGAAAGGATCCCTCATCTCGAGCTACGAGGCGGAAACGGGGCTCCTCTGGATGTGGGCGGGACCCTCGTGATTCCTCTCGAGTGGAGACGGGTATGTCGGGGAACTTCTTGATTTGCACCAAGGGTGTGAAGGACCCTTTCGAAGTTCCAGAGGTGAGGTGTGATCAGCCTCGAGACGCCTCAGCGGAAATGGGCCTCATCTCGCCTGGAGGGGAGAACCTCCTGGATTTTCTCCAGTTGCGGCAGGTCTTCTCGAGTTACGACGGGGACCTCAGGGACCCGCTCTGGTGGCCTCAGGAAAGGCCAGTCCCCATGCGAGTTGCTAGGGGACCTCTCGGGATTCCTCTCCCGTCCATGCCGGGGCCTCAGTCCTTGTGTGGAGTCGGGGCCGGAACCTGAGGATTCCTCTCTAATGTTGCCATGGATCTTGGGGTGCTTCTGAGACTCCCCAGGGGAGTCAGGCCTCGTCTCGAGTGGGGGCATGCACGTGCGCTTTCCTCCCGAGCTGCAGCAGTAGTGTCACGCTTCCTGTCACGTGGATCAAAGGATCTGTGGCTTTCCCTCGAGGCTGTCCCTCGAGGCTTTCCCACGAGGCTTTCCCACAGGGCTGTGCCACGTGCCACCTTGGTGTGAGTCGATCCTCGGCGTGAAATACGAGCCGGTGAAGGGAAAAGAGGTTCCTCTGGAATGGAGTGAGACATCTGGGGGACTCTTGGAATGGTGGCACGACCCTGGAGTTCCTCTCGCCGTTCCTGTTGAGAGGGCCTCCTCTTGAGATGCGACGGGAACGCCGGGAACTCTTTCCCGACGAAGCAGGGAAAGGATCCCTCATCTCGAGATACGAGGCGGAAACGGGGCTCCTCTGGATGTGGGCGGGACTCTCGTGATTCCTCTCGAGTGGAGACGGGTATGTCGGGGAACTTCTTGATTTGCACCAAGGGTGTGAAGGACCCTTTCGAAGTTCCAGAGGTGAGGTGTGATCAGCCTCGAGACGCCTCAGCGGAAATGGGCCTCATCTCGCCTGGAGGGGAGAACCTCCTGGATTTTCTCGAGTTGTGGCAGGTCTTCTCAAGCTACGACGGGGACCTCAGGGACCCGCTCTGGTGGCCTCAGGAAAGGCCAGTCCCCATGCGAGTTGCTAGGGGACCTCTCGGGATTCCTCTTCCGTCCATGCCGGGGCCTCAGTCCTTGTGTGGAGTCGGGGCCGGAACCTGAGGATTCCTCTCCAGTGTTGCCATGGATCTTGGGGTGCTTCTGAGTCTCCCCAGGGGAGTCAGGCCTCGTCTCGAGTGGGGGCATGCACGTGCGCTTTCCTCCCGAGCTGCAGCAGTAGTGTCACGCTTCCTGTCACGTGGATCAAGGGATCTGTGGCTTTCCCTCTAGGCTGTCCCACGAGGCTTTCCCACAGGGCTGTGCCACGTGCCACCTTGGTGTGAGTCGATCCTCGGCGTGAAAGACGAGCCGGTGAAGGGAAAAGAGGTTCCTCTGGAATGGACTGAGACATCTGGGGGACTCTTGGAATGGTGGCACGACCCTGGAGTTCCTCTCGCCGTTCCTGTTGAGAGGGCCTCCTCTTGAGATGCGACGGGAAGGCCGGGAACTCTTTCCCGACGAAGCAGGGAAA
The DNA here is from genome assembly GCF_023091745.1 of Budorcas taxicolor. Lineage (NCBI taxonomy): Eukaryota > Metazoa > Chordata > Mammalia > Artiodactyla > Bovidae > Budorcas > Budorcas taxicolor. The sequence goes on from NW_026291591.1 coordinate 71,279, forward strand.
GGATCCCTCATCTCGAGCTACGAGGCGGAGACGGGGCTCCTCTGGATGTGTGCGGGACCCTCGTGATTCCTCTCGAGTGGAGACGGGTATGTCGGGGAACTTCTTGATTTGCACCAAGGGTGTGAAGGAGCCTTTCGAAGTTCCAGAGGTGAGGTGTGATCAGCCTCGAGACGACTCAGCGGAAATGGGCCTCATCTCGCCTGGAGGGGAGAACCTCCTGGATTTTCTCCAGTTGCGGCAGGTCTTCTCGAGTTACGACGGGGACCTCAGGGACCCGCTCTGGTGGCCTCAGGAAAGGCCAGTCCCCATGCGAGTTGCTAGGGGACCTCTCGGGATTCCTCTCCCGTCCATGCCGGGGCCTCAGTCCTTGTGTGGAGTCGGGGCCGGAACCTGAGGATTCCTCTCCAGTGTTGCCATGGATCTTGGGGGTGCTTCTGAGTCTCCCCAGGGGAGTCAGGCCTCGTCTCGAGTGGGGGCATGCACGTGCGCTTTCCTCCCGAGCTGCAGCAGTAGTGTCACGCTTCCTGTCACGTGGTTCAAGGGATCTGTGGCTTTCCCTCGAGGCTGTCCCTCGAGGCTTTCCCACGAGGCTTTCCCACAGGGCTGTGCCACGTGCCACCTTGGTGTGAGTCGATCCTCGGCGTGAAAGACGAGCCGGTGAAGGGAAAAGAGGTTCCTCTGGAATGGACTGAGACATCTGGGGGACTCTTGGATGGTGGCACGACCCTGGAGTTCCTCTCGCCGTTCCTGTTGAGAGGGCCTCCTCTTGAGATGCGACGGGAACGCCGGGAACTCTTTCCCGACGAAGCAGGGAAAGGATCCCTCATCTCGAGCTACGAGGCGGAAACGGGGCTCCTCTGGATGTGGGCGGGACCCTCGTGATTCCTCTCGAGTGGAGACGGCTAGGTCGGGGAACTTCTTGATTTGCACCAAGGGTGTGAAGGACCCTTTCGAAGTTCCAGAGGTGAGGTGTGATCAGCCTCGAGACGCCTCAGCGGAAATGGGCCTCATCTCGCCTGGAGGGGAGAACCTCCTGGATTTTCTCGAGTTGCGGCAGGTCTTCTCGAGTTACGACGGGGACCTCAGGGACCCGCTCTGGTGGCCTCAGGAAAGGCCAGTCCCCATGCGAGTTGCTAGGGGACTTCTCGGGATTCCTCTCCCGTCCATGCCGGGGCCTCAGTCCTTGTGTGGAGTCGGAGCCGGAACCTGAGGATTCCTCTCCAATGTTGCCATGGATCTTGGGGTGCTTCTGAGTCTCCCCAGGGGAGTCAGGCCTCGTCTCGAGTGGGGGCATGCACGTGCGCTTTCCTCCCGAGCTGCAGCAGTAGTGTCACGCTTCCTGTCACGTGGATCAAGGGATCTGTGGCTTTCCCTCGAGGCTGTCCCTCGAGGCTTTCCCACGAGGCTTTCCCACAGGGCTGTGCCACGTGCCACCTTGGTGTGAGTCGATCCTCGGCGTGAAAGACGAGCCGGTGAAGGGAAAAGAGGTTCCTCTGGAATGGACTGAGACATCTGGGGGACTCTTGGAATGGTGGCACGACCCTGGAGTTCCTCTCGCCGTTCCTGTTGAGAGGGCCTCCTCTTGAGATGCGACGGGAACGCCGGGAACTCTTTCCCGACGAAGCAGGGAAAGGATCCCTCATCTCGAGCTACGAGGCGGAAACGGGGCTCCTCTGGATGTTGGCGGGACCCTCGTGATTCCTCTCGAGTGGAGACGGGTATGTCGGGGAACTTCTTGATTTGCACCAAGGGTGTGAAGGACCCTTTCGAAGTTCCAGAGGTGAGGTGTGATCAGCCTCGAGACGCCTCAGCGGAAATGGGCCTCATTTCGCCTGGAGGGGAGAACCTCCTGGATTTTCTCAAGTTGCGGCAGGTCTTCTCGAGTTACGACGGGGACCTCAGGGACCCGCTCTGGTGGCCTCAGAAAAGGCCAGTCCCCATGCGAGTTGCTAGGGGACCTCTCGGGATTCCTCTCCCGTCCATGCCGGGGCCTCAGTCCTTGTGTGGAGTCGGGGCCGGAACCTGAGGATTCCTCTCCAGTGTTGCCATGGATCTTGGGGTGCTTCTGAGTCTCCCCAGGGGAGTCAGGCCTCGTCTCGAGTGGGGGCATGCACGTGCGCTTTCCTCCCGAGCTGCAGCAGTAGTGTCATGCTTCCTGTCACGTGGATCAAGGGATCTGTGGCTTTCCCTCGAGGCTGTCCCTCGAGGCTTTCCCACGAGGCTTTCCCACAGGGCTGTGCCACGTGCCACCTTGGTGTGAGTCGATCCTCGGCGTGAAAGACGAGCCGGTGAAGGGAAAAGAGGTTCCTCTGGAATGGACTGAGACATCTGGGGAACCCTTGGAATGGTGGCACGACCCTGGAGTTCCTCTCGCCGTTCCTGTTGAGAGGGCCTCCTCTTGAGATGCGACGGGAACGCCGGGAACTCTTTCCCGACGAAGCAGGGAAAGGATCCCTCATCTCGAGCTACGAGGCGGAAACGGGGCTCCTCTGGATGTGGGCGGGACCCCCGTGATTCCTCTCGAGTGGAGACGGCTAGGTCGGGGAACTTCTTGATTTGCACCAAGGGTGTGAAGGACCCTTTCGAAGTTCCAGAGGTGAGGTGTGATCAGCCTCGAGACGCCTCAGCGGAAATGGGCCTCATCTCGCCTGGAGGGGAGAACCTCCTGGATTTTCTCCAGTTGCGGCAGGTCTTCTCGAGTTACAACGGGGACCTCAGGGACCCGCTCTGGTGGCCTCAGGAAAGGCCAGTCCCCATGCGAGTTGCTAGGGGACCTCTCGGGATTCCTCTCCCGTCCATGCCGGGGCCTCAGTCCTTGTGTGGAGTCGGGGCCGGAACCTGAGGATTCCTCTCCAGTGTTGCCAGGGATCTTGGGATGCTTCTGAGTCTCCCCAGGGGAGTCAGGCCTCGTCTCGAGTGGGGGCATGCACGTGCGCTTTCCTCCCGAGCTGCAGCAGTAGTGTCACGCTTCCTGTCACGTGGATCAAGGGATCTGTGGCTTTCCCTCGAGGCTGTCCCTCGAGGCTTTCCCACGAGGCTTTCCCACAGGGCTGTGCCACGTGCCACCTTGGTGTGAGTCGATCCTCGGCGTGAAAGACGAGCCGGTGAAGGGAAAAGAGGTTCCTCTGGAATGGACTGAGACATCTGGGGGACTCTTGGAATGGTGGCACGACCCTGGAATTCCTCTCGCCGTTCCTGTTGAGAGGGCCTCCTCTTGAGATGCGACGGGAACGCCGGGAACTCTTTCCCGACGAAGCAGGGAAAGGATCCCTCATCTCGAGCTGCGAGTCGGAAACGGGGCTCCTCTGGATGTGGGCGGGACCCTCGTGATTCCTCTCGAGTGGAGACGGGTATGTCGGGGAACTTCTTGATTTGCACCAAGGGTGTGAAGGACCCTTTCGAAGTTCCAGAGGTGAGGTGTGATCAGCCTTGAGACGCCTCAGCGGAAATGGGCCTCATCTCGCCTGGAGGGGAGAACCTCCTGGATTTTCTCCAGTTGCGGCAGGTCTTCTCGAGTTACAACGGGGACCTCAGGGACCCGCTCTGGTGGCCTCAGGAAAGGCCAGTCCCCATGCGAGTTGCTAGGGGACCTCTCGGGATTCCTCTCCCGTCCATGCCGGGGCCTCAGTCCTTGTGTGGAGTCGGGGCCGGAACCTGAGGATTCCTCTCCAGTGTTGCCATGGATCTTGGGGTGCTTCTGAGTCTCCCCAGGGGAGTCAGGCCTCGTCTCGAGTGGGGGCATGCACGTGCGCTTTCCTCCCGAGCTGCAGCAGTAGTGTCACGCTTCCTGTCACGTGGATCAAGGGATCTGTGGCTTTCCCTCGAGGCTGTCCCTCGAGGCTTTCCCACGAGGCTTTCCCACAGGGCTGTGCCACGTGCCACCTTGGTGTGAGTCGATCCTCGGCGTGAAAGACGAGCCGGTGAAGGGAAAAGAGGTTCCTCTGGAATGGACTGAGACATCTGGGGAACTCTTGGAATGGTGGCACGACCCTGGAGTTCCTCTCGCCGATCCTGTTGAGAGGGCCTCCTCTTGAGATGCGACGGGAACGCCGGGAACTCTTTCCCGACGAAGCAGGGAAAGGATCCCTCATCTCGAGCTACGAGGCGGAAACGGGGCTCCTCTGGATGTGGGCGGGACCCTCGTGATTCCTCTCGAGTGGAGACGGCTAGGTCGGGGAACTTCTTGATTTGCACCAAGGGTGTGAAGGACCCTTTCGAAGTTCCAGAGGTGAGGTGTGATCAGCCTCGAGACGCCTCAGCGGAAATGGGCCTCATCTCGCCTGGAGGGGAGAACCTCCTGGATTTTCTCGAGTTGCGGCAGGTCTTCTCGAGTTACGACGGGGACCTCAGGGACCCGCTCTGGTGGCCTCAGGAAAGGCCAGTCCCCATGCGAGTTGCTAGGGGACCTCTCAGGATTCCTCTCCCGTCCATGCCGGGGCCTCAGTCCTTGTGTGGAGTCGGGGCCGGAACCTGAGGATTCCTCTCCAGTGTTGCCAGGGATCTTGGGATGCTTCTGAGTCTCCCCAGGGGAGTCAGGCCTCGTCTCGAGTGGGGGCATGCACGTGCGCTTTCCTCCCGAGCTGCAGCAGTAGTGTCACGCTTCCTGTCACGTGGATCAAGGGATCTGTGGCTTTCCCTCGAGGCTGTCCCTCGAGGCTTTCCCACGAGGCTTTCCCACAGGGCTGTGCCACGTGCCACCTTGGTGTGAGTCGATCCTCGGCGTGAAAGACGAGCCGGTGAAGGGAAAAGAGGTTCCTCTGGAATGGACTGAGACATCTGGGGGACTCTTGGAATGGTGGCACGACCCTGGAGTTCCTCTCGCCGTTCCTGTTGAGAGGGCCTCCTCTTGAGATGCGACGGGAACGCCGGGAACTCTTTCCCGACGAAGCAGGGAAAGGATCCCTCATCTCGAGCTACGAGGCGGAAACGGGGCTCCTCTGGATGTGGGCGGGACCCTCGTGATTCCTCTCGAGTGGAGACGGCTAGGTCGGGGAACTTCTTGATTTGCACCAAGGGTGTGAAGGACCCTTTCAAAGTTCCAGAGGTGAGGTGTGATCAGCCTCGAGACGCCTCAGCGGAAATGGGCCTCATCTCGCCTGGAGGGGAGAACCTCCTGGATTTTCTCGAGTTGCGGCAGGTTTTCTCGAGGTACAACGGGGACCTCAGGGACCCGCTCTGGTGGCCTCAGGAAAGGCCAGTCCCCATGCGAGTTGCTAGGGGACCTCTCGGGATTCCTCTCCCGTCCATGCCGGGGCCTCAGTCCTTGTGTGGAGTCGGGGCCGGAACCTGAGGATTCCTCTCCAGTGTTGCCATGGATCTTGGGGTGCTTCTGAGTCTCCCCAGGGGAGTCAGGCCTCGTCTCGAGTGGGGGCATGCACGTGCGCTTTCCTCCCGAGCTGCAGCAGTAGTGTCACGCTTCCTGTCACGTGGATCAAGGGATCTGTGGCTTTCCCTCGAGGCTGTCCCTCGAGGCTTTCCCACGAGGCTTTCCCACAGGGCTGTGCCACGTGCCACCTTGGTGTGAGTCAATCCTCGGCGTGAAAGACGAGCCGGTGAAGGGAAAAGACGTTCCTCTGGAATGGACTGAGACATCTGGGGGACTCTTGGAATGGTGGCACGACCCTGGAGTTCCTCTCGCCGTTCCTGTTGAGAGGGCCTCCTCTTGAGATGCGACGGGAACGCCGGGAACTCTTTCCCGACGAAGCAGGGAAAGGATCCCTCATCTCGAGCTACGAGGCGGAAACGGGGCTCCTCTGGATGTGGGCAGGACTCTCGTGATTCCTCTCGAGTGGAGACGGCTAGGTCGGGGAACTTCTTGATTTGCACCAAGGGTGTGAAGGACCCTTTCGAAATTCCAGAGGTGAGGTGTGATCAGCCTCGAGACGCCTCAGCGGAAATGGGCCTCATCTCGCCTGGAGGGGAGAACCTCCTGGATTTTCTCGAGTTGCGGCAGGTCTTCTCGAGTTACGACGGGGACCTCAGGGACCCGCTCTGGTGGCCTCAGGAAAGGCCAGTCCCCATGCGAGTTGCTAGGGGACCTCTCGGGATTCCTCTCCCGTCCATGCCGGGGCCTCAGTCCTTGTGTGGAGTCGGGGCCGGAACCTGAGGATTCCTCTCCAGTGTTGCCATGGATCTTGGGGTGCTTCTGAGTCTCCCCAGGGGAGTCAGGCCGCGTCTCGAGTGGGGGCATGCACGTGCGCTTTCCTCCCGAGCTGCAGCAGTAGTGTCACGCTTCCTGTCACGTGGATCAAGGGATCTGTGGCTTTCCCTCGAGGCTGTCCCTCGAGGCTTTCCCACGAGGCTTTCCCACAGGGCTGTGCCACGTGCCACCTTGGTGTGAGTCGATCCTCGGCGTGAAAGACGAGCCGGTGAAGGGAAAAGAGGTTCCTCTGGAATGGACTGAGACATCTGGGGGACTCTTGGAATGGTGGCACGACCCTGGAGTTCCTCTCGCCGTTCCTGTTGAGAGGGCCTCCTCTTGAGATGCGACGGGAACGCCGGGAACTCTTTCCCGACGAAGCAGGGAAAAGATCCCTCATCTCGAGCTACGAGACGGAAACGGGGCTCCTCTGGATGTTGGCGGGACCTTCGTGATTCCTCTCGAGTGGAGACGGCTAGGTCGGGGAACTTCTTGATTTGCACCAAGGGTGTGAAGGACCCTTTCGAAGTTCCAGAGGTGAGGTGTGATCAGCCTCGAGACGCCTCAGCGGAAATGGGCCTCATCTCGCCTGGAGGGGAGAACCTCCTGGATTTTCTCCAGTTGCGGGAGGTCTTCTCGAGTTACAATGGGGACATCAGGGACCCGCTCTGGTGGCCTCAGGAAAGGCCAGTCCCCATGCGAGTTTCTAGGGTCCCTCTCGGGATTCCTCTCCCGTCCATGCCGGGGCCTCAGTCCTTGTGTGGAGTCGGGGCCGGAACCTGAGGATTCCTCTCCAGTGTTGCCATGGATCTTGGGTTGCTTCTGAGTCTCCCCAGGGGAGTCAGGCCTCGTCTCGTGTGGGGGCATGCACGTGCGCTTTCCTCCCGAGCTGCAGCAGTAGTGTCACGCTTCCTGTCACGTGGATCAAGGGATCTGTGGCTTTCCCTCTAGGCTGTCCCACGAGGCTTTCCCACAGGGCTGTGCCACGTGCCACCTTGGTGTGAGTCGATCCTCGGCGTGAAAGACGAGCCGGTGAAGGGAAAAGAGGTTCCTCTGGAATGGACTGAGACATCTGGGGGACTCTTGGAATGGTGGCACGACCCTGGAGTTCCTCTCGCCGTTCCTGTTGAGAGGGCCTCCTCTTGAGATGCGACGGGAACGCCGGGAACTCTTTCCCGACGAAGCAGGGAAAGGATCCCTCATCTCGAGCTACGAGGCGGAAACGGGGCTCCTCTGGATGTGGGCGGGACCCTCGTGATTCCTCTCGAGTGGAGACGGGTATGTCGGGGAACTTCTTGATTTGCACCAAGGGTGTGAAGGACCCTTTCGAAGTTCCAGAGGTGAGGTGTGATCAGCCTCGAGACGCCTCAGCAGAAATGGGCCTCATCTCGCCTGGAGGGGAGAACCTCCTGGATTTTCTCGAGTTGCGGCAGGTCTTCTCGAGTTACGACGGGGACCTCAGGGACCCGCTCTGGTGGCCTCAGGAAAGGCCAGTCCCCATGCGAGTTGCTAGGGGACCTCTCAGGATTCCTCTCCCGTCCATGCCGGGGCCTCAGTCCTTGTGTGGAGTCGGGGCCGGAACCTGAGGATTCCTCTCCAGTGTTGCCAGGGATCTTGGGATGCTTCTGAGTCTCCCCAGGGGAGTCAGGCCTCGTCTCGAGTGGGGGCATGCACGTGCGCTTTCCTCCCGAGCTGCAGCAGTAGTGTCACGCTTCCTGTCACGTGGATCAAGGGATCTGTGGCTTTCCCTCGAGGCTGTCCCTCGAGGCTTTCCCACGAGGCTTTCCCACAGGGCTGTGCCACGTGCCACCTTGGTGTGAGTCGATCCTCGGCGTGAAAGACGAGCCGGTGAAGGGAAAAGAGGTTCCTCTGGAATGGACTGAGACATCTGGGGGACTCTTGGAATGGTGGCACGACCCTGGAATTCCTCTCGCCGTTCCTGTTGAGAGGGCCTCCTCTTGAGATGCGACGGGAACGCCGGGAACTCTTTCCCGACGAAGCAGGGAAAGGATCCCTCATCTCGAGCTACGAGGCGGAAACGGGGCTCCTCTGATGTGGGCGGGACCCTCGTGATTCCTCTCGAGTGGAGACGGGTATGTCGGGGAACTTCTTGATTTGCACCAAGGGTGTGAAGGACCCTTTCGAAGTTCCAGAGGTGAGGTGTGATCAGCCTCGAGACGCCTCAGCGGAAATGGGCCTCATCTCGCCTGGAGGGGAGAACCTCCTGGATTTTCTCGAGTTGCGGCAGGTCTTCTCGAGTTACGACGGGGACCTCAGGGACCCGCTCTGGTGGCCTCAGGAAAGGCCAGTCCCCATGCGAGTTGCTAGGGGACCTCTCGGGATTCCTCTCCCGTCCATGCCGGGGCCTCAGTCCTTGTGTGGAGTCGGGGCCGGAACCTGAGGATTCCTCTCCAGTGTTGCCAGGGATCTTGGGATGCTTCTGAGTCTCCCCAGGGGAGTCAGGCCTCGTCTCGAGTGGGGGCATGCACGTGCGCTTTCCTCCCGATCTGCAGCAGTAGTGTCACGCTTCCTGTCACGTGGATCAAGGGATCTGTGGCTTTCCCTCGAGGCTGTCCCTCGAGGCTTTCCCACGAGGCTTTCCCACAGGGCTGTGCCACGTGCCACCTTGGTGTGAGTCGATCCTCGGCGTGAAAGACGAGCCGGTGAAGGGAAAAGAGGTTCCTCTGGAATGGACTGAGACATCTGGGGGACTCTTGGAATGGTGGCACGACCCTGGAGTTCCTCTCGCCGTTCCTGTTGAGAGGGCCTCCTCTTGAGATGCGACGGGAACGCCGGGAACTCTTTCCCGACGAAGCAGGGAAAGGATCCCTCATCTCGAGCTACGAGGCGGAAACGGGGCTCCTCTGGATGTGGGCGGGACCCTCGTGATTCCTCTCGAGTGGAGACGGCTAGGTCGGGGAACTTCTTGATTTGCACCAAGGGTGTGAAGGACCCTTTCAAAGTTCCAGAGGTGAGGTGTGATCAGCCTCGAGACGCCTCAGCGGAAATGGGCCTCATCTCGCCTGGAGGGGAGAACCTCCTGGATTTTCTCCAGTTGCGGCAGGTCTTCTCGAGTTACAACGGGGACCTCAGGGACCCGCTCTGGTGGCCTCAGGAAAGGCCAGTCCCCATGCGAGTTTCTAGGGGACCTCTCGGGATTCCTCTCCCGTCCATGCCGGGGCCTCAGTCCTTGTGTGGAGTCGGGGCCGGAACCTGAGGATTCCTCTCCAGTGTTGCCATGGATCTTGGGGTGCTTCTGAGTCTCTCCAGGGGAGTCAGGCCTCGTCTCGAGTGGGGGCATGCACGTGCGCTTTCCTCCCGAGCTGCAGCAGTAGTGTCACGCTTCCTGTCACGTGGATCAAGGGATCTGTGGCTTTCCCTCGAGGCTGTCCCTCGAGGCTTTCCCACGAGGCTTTCCCACAGGGCTGTGCCACGTGCCACCTTGGTGTGAGTCGATCCTCGGCGTGAAAGACGAGCCGGTGAAGGGAAAAGAGGTTCCTCTGGAATGGACTGAGACATCTGGGGGACTCTTGGAATGGTGGCACGACCCTGGAGTTCCTCTCGCCGTTCCTGTTGAGAGGGCCTCCTCTTGAGATGCGACGGGAACGCCGGGAACTCTTTCCCGACGAAGCAGGGAAAGGATCCCTCATCTCGAGCTACGAGGCGGAAACGGGGCTCCTCTGGATGTGGGCGGGACCCTCGTGATTCCTCTCGAGTGGAGACGGGTATGTCGGGGAACTTCTTGATTTGCACCAAGGGTGTGAAGGACCCTTTCGAAGTTCCAGAGGTGAGGTGTGATCAGCCTCGAGACGCCTCAGCGGAAATGGGCCTCATCTCGCCTGGAGGGGAGAACCTCCTGGATTTTCTCCAGTTGCGGCAGGTCTTCTCGAGTTACAACGGGGACCTCAGGGACCCGCTCTGGTGGCCTCAGGAAAGGCCAGTCCCCATGCGAGTTGCTAGGGGACCTCTCGGGATTCCTCTCCCGTCCATGCCGGGGCCTCAGTCCTTGTGTGGAGTCGGGGCCGGAACCTGAGGATTCCTCTCCAGTGTTGCCATGGATCTTGGGGTGCTTCTGAGTCTCCCCAGGGGAGTCAGGCCTCGTCTCGAGTGGGGGCATGCACGTGCGCTTTCCTCCCGAGCTGCAGCAGTAGTGTCACGCTTCCTGTCACGTGGATCAAGGGATCTGTGGCTTTCCCTCGAGGCTGTCCCTCGAGGCTTTCCCACGAGGCTTTCCCACAGGGCTGTGCCACGTGCCACCTTGGTGTGAGTCGATCCTCGGCGTGAAAGACGAGCCGGTGAAGGGAAAAGAGGTTCCTCTGGAATGGACTGAGACATCTGGGGGACTCTTGGAATGGTGGCACGACCCTGGAATTCCTCTCGCCGTTCCTGTTGAGAGGGCCTCCTCTTGAGATGCGACGGGAACGCCGGGAACTCTTTCCCGACGAAGCAGGGAAAGGATCCCTCATCTCGAGCTGCGAGGCGGAAACGGGGCTCCTCTGGATGTGGGCGGGACCCTCGTGATTCCTCTCGAGTGGAGACGGGTATGTCGGGGAACTTCTTGATTTGCACCAAGGGTGTGAAGGACCCTTTCGAAGTTCCAGAGGTGAGGTGTGATCAGCCTCGAGACGCCTCAGCGGAAATGGGCCTCATCTCGCCTGGAGGGGAGAACCTCCTGGATTTTCTCCAGTTGCGGCAGGTCTTCTCGAGTTACAACGGGGACCTCAGGGACCCGCTCTGGTGGCCTCAGGAAAGGCCAGTCCCCATGCGAGTTTCTAGGGGACCTCTCGGGATTCCTCTCCCGTCCATGCCGGGGCCTCAGTCCTTGTGTGGAGTCGGGGCCGGAACCTGAGGATTCCTCTCCAGTGTTGCCATGGATCTTGGGGTGCTTCTGAGTCTCTCCAGGGGAGTCAGGCCTCGTCTCGAGTGGGGGCATGCACGTGCGCTTTCCTCCCGAGCTGCAGCAGTAGTGTCACGCTTCCTGTCACGTGGATCAAGGGATCTGTGGCTTTCCCTCGAGGCTGTCCCTCGAGGCTTTCCCACGAGGCTTTCCCACAGGGCTGTGCCACGTGCCACCTTGGTGTGAGTCGATCCTCGGCGTGAAAGACGAGCCGGTGAAGGGAAAAGAGGTTCCTCTGGAATGGACTGAGACATCTGGGGAACTCTTGGAATGGTGGCACGACCCTGGAGTTCCTCTCGCCGTTCCTGTTGAGAGGGCCTCCTCTTGAGATGCGACGGGAACGCCGGGAACTCTTTCCCGACGAAGCAGGGAAAGGATCCCTCATCTCGAGCTACGAGGCGGAAACGGGGCTCCTCTGGATGTGGGCGGGACCCTCGTGATTCCTCTCGAGTGGAGACGGCTAGGTCGGGGAACTTCTTGATTTGCACCAAGGGTGTGAAGGACCCTTTCGAAGTTCCAGAGGTGAGGTGTGATCAGCCTCGAGACGCCTCAGCGGAAATAGGCCTCATCTCGCCTGGAGGGGAGAACCACCTGGATTTTCTCGAGATGCGGCAGGTCTTCTCGAGTTACGAATGGGACATTAGGGACCCGCTCTGGTGGCCTCAGGAAAGGCCAGTCCCCATGCGAGTTGCTAGGGGACCTCTCGGGATTCCTCTCCCGTCCATGCCGGGGCCTCAGTCCTTGTGTGGAGTCGGGGCCGGAACCTGAGGATTCCTCTCCAGTGTTGCCAGGGATCTTGGGATGCTTCTGAGTCTCCCCAGGGGAGTCAGGCCTCGTCTCGAGTGGGGGCATGCACGTGCGCTTTCCTCCCGATCTGCAGCAGTAGTGTCACGCTTCCTGTCACGTGGATCAAGGGATCTGTGGCTTTCCCTCGAGGCTGTCTCTCGAGGCTTTCCCACGAGGCTTTCCCACAGGGCTGTGCCACGTGCCACCTTGGTGTGAGTCGATCCTCGGCGTGAAAGACGAGCCGGTGAAGGGAAAAGAGGTTCCTCTGGAATGGACTGAGACATCTGGGGGACTCTTGGAATGGTGGCACGACCCTGGAGTTCCTCTCGCCGTTCCTGTTGAGAGGGCCTCCTCTTGAGATGCGACGGGAAGGCCGGGAACTCTTTCCCGACGAAGCAGGGAAAGGATCCCTCATCTCGAGCTACGAGGCGGAAACGGGGCTCCTCTGGATGTGGGCGGGACCCTCGTGATTCCTCTCGAGTGGAGACGGCTAGGTCGGGGAACTTCTTGATTTGCACCAAGGGTGTGAAGGACCCTTTCAAAGTTCCAGAGGTGAGGTGTGATCAGCCTCGAGACGCCTCAGCGGAAATGGGCCTCATCTCGCCTGGAGGGGAGAACCTCCTGGATTTTCTCGAGTTGCGGCAGGTCTTCTCGAGGTACAACGGGGACCTCAGGGACCCGCTCTGGTGGCCTCAGGAAAGGCCAGTCCCCATGCGAGTTGCTAGGGGACCTCTCGGGATTCCTCTCCCGTCCATGCCGGGGCCTCAGTCCTTGTGTGGAGTCGGGGCCGGAACCTGAAGATTCCTCTCCAGTGTTGCCATGGATCTTGGGGTGCTTCTGAGTCTCCCGAGGAGAGTCAGGCCTCGTCTCGAGTGGGGGCATGCACGTGCGCTTTCCTCCCGAGCTGCAGCAGTAGTGTCACGCTTCCTGTCACGTGGATCAAGGGATCTGTGGCTTTCCCTCGAGGCTGTCCCTCGAGGCTTTCCCACGAGGCTTTCCCACAGGGCTGTGCCACGTGCCACCTTGGTGTGAGTCAATCCTCGGCGTGAAAGACGAGCCGGTGAAGGGAAAAGACGTTCCTCTGGAATGGACTGAGACATCTGGGGGACTCTTGGAATGGTGGCACGACCCTGGAGTTCCTCTCGCCGTTCCTGTTGAGAGGGCCTCCTCTTGAGATGCGACGGGAACGCCGGGAACTCTTTCCCGACGAAGCAGGGAAAGGATCCCTCATCTCGAGCTACGAGACGGAAACGGGGCTCCTCTGGATGTTGGCGGGACCCTCGTGATTCCTCTCGAGTGGAGACGGCTAGGTCGGGGAACTTCTTGATTTGCACCAAGGGTGTGAAGGACCCTTTCGAAGTTCCAGAGGTGAGGTGTGATCAGCCTCGAGACGCCTCAGCGGAAATGGGCCTCATCTCGCCTGGAGGGGAGAACCTCCTGGATTTTCTCGAGTTGCGGCAGGTCTTCTCGAGTTACAACGGGGACCTCAGGGACCCGCTCTGGTGGCCTCAGGAAAGGCCAGTCCCCATGCGAGTTGCTAGGGGACCTCTCGGGATTCCTCTCCCGTCCATGCCGGGGCCTCAGTCCTTGTGTGGAGTCGGGGCCGGAACCTGAGGATTCCTCTCCAGTGTTGCCATGGATTTTGGGGTGCTTCTGAGTCTCCCCAGGGGAGTCAGGCCTCGTCTCGAGTGGGGGCATGCACGTGCGCTTTCCTCCCGAGCTGCAGCAGTAGTGTCACGCTTCCTGTCACGTGGATCAAGGGATCTGTGGCTTTCCCTCGAGGCTGTCCCTCGAGGCTTTCCCACGAGGCTTTCCCACAGGGCTGTGCCACGTGCCACCTTGGTGTGAGTCAATCCTCGGCGTGAAAGACGAGCCGGTGAAGGGAAAAGAGGTTCCTCTGGAATGGACTGAGACATCTGGGGGACTCTTGGAATGGTGGCACGACCCTGGAGTTCCTCTCGCCGTTCCTGTTGAGAGGGACTCCTCTTGAGATGCGACGGGAACGCCGGGAACTCTTTCCCGACGAAGCAGGGAAAGGATCCCTCATCTCGAGCTACGAGGCGGAAACGGGGCTCCTCTGGATGTGGGCGGGACTCTCGTGATTCCTCTCGAGTGGAGACGGCTAGGTCGGGGAACTTCTTGATTTGCACCAAGGGTGTGAAGGACCCTTTCGAAATTCCAGAGGTGAGGTGTGATCAGCCTCGAGACGCCTCAGCGGAAATGGGCCTCATCTCGCCTGGAGGGGAGAACCTCCTGGATTTTCTCCAGTTGCGGCAGGTCTTCTCGAGTTACGACGGGGACCTCAGGGACCCGCTCTGGTGGCCTCAGGAAAGGCCAGTCCCCATGCGAGTTGCTAGGGGACCTCTCGGGATTCCTCTCCCGTCCATGCCGGTGCCTCAGTCCTTGTGTGGAGTCGGGGCCGGAACCTGAGGATTCCTCTCCAGTGTTGCCATGGATCTTGGGGTGCTTCTGAGTCTCCCCAGGGGAGTCAGGCCGCGTCTCGAGTGGGGGCATGCACGTGCGCTTTCCTCCCGAGCTGCAGCAGTAGTGTCACGCTTCCTGTCACGTGGATCAAGGGATCTGTGGCTTTCCCTCGAGGCTGTCCCTCGAGGCTTTCCCACGAGGCTTTTCCACAGGGCTGTGCCACGTGCCACCTTGGTGTGAGTCGATCCTCGGCGTGAAAGACGAGCCGGTGAAGGGAAAAGAGGTTCCTCTGGAATGGACTGAGACATCTGGGGGACTCTTGGAATGGTGGCACGACCCTGAAGTTCCTCTCGCCGTTCCTGTTGAGAGGGCCTCCTCTTGAGATGCGACGGGAACGCCGGGAACTCTTTCCCGACGAAGCAGGGAAAGGATCCCTCATCTCGAGCTACGAGACGGAAACGGGGCTCCTCTGGATGTTGGCGGGACCCTCGTGATTCCTCTCGAGTGGAGACGGCTAGGTCGGGGAACTTCTTGATTTGCACCAAGGGTGTGAAGGACCCTTTCGAAGTTCCAGAGGGGAGTTGTGATCAGCCTCGAGACGCCTCAGCGGAAATGGGCCTCATCTCGCCTGGAGGGGAGAACCTCCTGGATGTTCTCCAGTTGCGGCAGGTCTCCTCGAGTTACAACGGGGACCTCAGGGACCCGCTCTGGTGGCCTCAGGAAAGGCCAGTCCCCTTGCGAGTTGCTAGGGGACCTCTCGGGATTCCTCTCCCGTCCATGCCGGGGCCTCAGTCCTTGTGTGGAGTCGGGGCCGGAACCTGAGGATTCCTCTCCAGTGTTGCCATGGATCTTGGGGTGCTTCTGAGCCTCCCCAGGGGAGTCAGGCCTCGTCTCGAGTGGGGGCATGCACGTGCGCTTTCCTCCCGAGCTGCCGCAGTAGTGTCACGCTTCCTGTCACGTGGATCAAGGGATCTGTGGCTTTCCGTCGAGGCTGTCCCTCGAGGCTTTCCCACGAGGCTTTCCCACAGGTCTGTGCCACGTGCCACCTTGGTGTGAGTCGATCCTCGGCGTGAAAGACGAGCCGGTGAAGGGAAAAGAGGTTCCTCTGGAATGGACTGAGACATCTGGGGGACTCTTGGAATGGTGGCACGACCCTGGAGTTCCTCTCGCCGTTCCTGTTGAGAGGGCCTCCTCTTGAGATGCGACGGGAAGGCCGGGAACTCTTTCCCGACGAAGCAGGGAAAGGATCCCTCATCTCGAGCTACGAGGCGGAAACGGGGCTCCTCTGGATGTGGGCGGGACCCTCGTGATTCCTCTCGAGTGGAGACGGCTAGGTCGGGGAACTTCTTGATTTGCACCAAGGGTGTGAAGGAGCCTTTCGAAGTTCCAGAGGTGAGGTGTGATCAGCCTCGAGACGCCTCAGCGGAAATGGGCCTCATCTCGCCTGGAGGGGAGAACCTCCTGGATTTTCTCGAGTTGCGGCAGGTCTTCTCGAGTTACGACGGGGACCTCAGGGACCCGCTCTGGTGGCCTCAGGAAAGGCCAGTCCCCATGCGAGTTGCTAGGGGACCTCTCGGGATTCCTCTCCCGTCCATGCCGGGGCCTCAGTCCTTGTGTGGAGTCGGGGCCGGAACCTGAGGATTCCTCTCCAGTGTTGCCATGGATCTTGGGGTGCTTCTGAGTCTCCCCAGGGGAGTCAGGCCTCGTCTCGAGTGGGGGCATGCACGTGCGCTTTCCTCCCGTGCTGCAGCAGTAGTGTCACGCTTCCTGTCACGTCGATCAAGGGATCTGTAGCTTTCCCTCGAGGCTGTCCCTCGAGGCTTTCACACGAGGCTTTCCCACAGGGCTGTGCCACGTGCCACCTTGGTGTGAGTCGATCCTCGGCGTGAAAGACGAGCCGGTGAAGGGAAAAGAGGTTCCTCTGGAATGGACTGAGATATCTGGGGGACTCTTGGAATAGTGGCACGACCCTGGAGTTCCTCTCGCCAGTCCTGTTGAGAGGGCCTCCTCTGGAGATGCGACGGGAACGCCGGGAACTCTTTCCCGACGAAGCAGGGAAAGGATCCCTCATCTCGAGCTACGAGGCGGAAACGGGGCTCCCCTGGATGTGGGCGGGACCCTCGTGATTCCTCTCGAGTGGAGACGGCTAGGTCGGGGAACATCTTGATTTGCACCAAGGGTGTGAAGGACCCTTTCGAAGTTCCAGAGGTGAGGTGTGATCAGCCTTGAGACGCCTCAGCGGAAATGGGCCTCATCTCGCCTGGAGGGGAGAACCTCCTGGATTTTCTCGAGTTGCGGCAGGTCTTCTCGAATTACTACGGGGACCTCAGGGACCCGCTCTGGTGGCCTCAGGAAAGGCCAGTCCCCTTGCGAGTTGATAGGGGACCTCTCGGGATTCCTGTCCTGTCCATGCCGGGGCCTCAGTCCTTGTGTGGAGTCGGGGCCGGAACCTGAGGATTCCTCTCCAGTGTTGCCATGGATCTTGGGGTGCTTCTGAGTCTCCCCAGGGGAGTCAGGCCTCGTCTCGAGTGGGGGCATGCACGTGGGCTTTCCTCCCGAGCTGCAGCAGTAGTGTCACGCTTCCTGTCACGTGGATCAAGGGATCTGTGGCTTTCCCTCGAGGCTGTCCCTCGAGGCTTTCCCACGAGGCTTTTCCACAGGGCTGTGCCACGTGCCACCTTGTGTGAGTCGATCCTCGGCGTGAAAGACGAGCCGGTGAAGGGAAAAGAGGTTCCTCTGGAATGGACTGAGACATCTTGGGGACTCTTGGAATGGTGGCCACGACCCTGAAGTTCCTCTCGCCGTTCCTGTTGAGAGGGCCTCCTCTTGAGATGCGACGGGAACGCGGGAACTCTTTCCCGACGAAGCAGGGAAAGGATCCCTCATCTCGAGCTACGAGACGGAAACGGGGCTCCTCTGATGTTGGCGGGACCCTCGTGATTCCTCTCGAGTGGAGACGGCTAGGTCGGGGAACTTCTTGATTTGCACCAAGGGTGTGAAGGACCCTTTCGAAGTTCCAGAGGGGAGTTGTGATCAGCCTCGAGACGCCTCAGCGGAAATGGGCCTCATCTCGCCTGGAGGGGAGAACCTCCTGGATGTTCTCAGTTGCGGCATGTCTCCTCGAGTTACAACGGGGACCTCAGGGACCCGCTCTGGTGGCCTCAGGAAAGGCCAGTCCCCTTGCGAGTTGCTAGGGGACCTCTCGGGATTCCTCTCCCGTCCATGCCGGGGCCTCAGTCCTTGTGTGGAGTCGGGGCCGGAACCTGAGGATTCCTCTCCAGTGTTGCCATGGATCTTGGGGTGCTTCTGAGCCTCCCCAGGGGAGTCAGGCCTCGTCTCGAGTGGGGGCATGCACGTGCGCTTTCACTCCCGAGCTGCCGCAGTAGTGTCACGCTTCCTGTCACGTGGATCAAGGGATCTGTGGCTTTCCGTCGAGGCTGTCCCTCGAGGCTTTCCCACGAGGCTTTCCCACAGGCTTGTGCCACGTGCCACCTTGGTGTGAGTCGATCCTCGGCGTGAAAGACGAGCCGGTGAAGGGAAAAGAGGTTCCTCTGGAATGGACTGAGACATCTGGGGGACTCTTGGAATGGTGGCACGACCCTGGAGTTCCTCTCGCCGGTCCTGTTGAGAAGGCCTCCTCTGGAGATGCGACGGAACGCCGGGAACTCTTTCCCGACGAAGCAGGGAAAGGATCCCTCATCTCGAGCTACGAGGCGGAAACGGGGCTCCCCTGGATGTGGGCGGGACCCTCGTGATTCCTCTCGAGTGGAGACCGCTAGGTCGGGGAACATCTTGATTTGCACCAAGGGTGTGAAGGACCCTTTCGAAGTTCCAGAGGTGAGGTGTGATCAGCCTTGAGACGCCTCAGCGGAAATGGGCCTCATCTCGCCTGGAGGGGAGAACCTCCTGGATTTTCTCGAGTTGCGGCAGGTCTTCTCGAATTACTACGGGGACCTCAGGGACCCGCTATGGTGGCCTCAGGAAAGGCCAGTCCCCTTGCGAGTTGCTAGGGGACCTCTCGGGATTCCTCTCCCGTCCATGCCGGGGCCTCAGTCCTTGTGTGGAGTCGGGGCCGGAACCTGAGGATTCCTCTCCAGTGTTGCCATGGATCTTGGGGTGCTTCTGAGTCTCCCAAGGGGAGTCAGGCCTCGTCTCGAGTGGGGGCATGCACGTGGGCTTTCCTCCCGAGCTGCAGCAGTAGTGTCACGCTTCCTGTCACGTGGATCAAGGGATCTGTGGCTTTCCCTCGAGGCTGTCCCTCGAGGCTTTCCCACGAGGCTTTCCCACAGGGCAGTGCCACGTGCCACCTTGGTGTGAGTCGATCCTCGGCGTGAAAGACGAGCCGGTGAAGGGAAAAGAGGTTCCTCTGGAATGGACTGAGATATCTGGGGGACTCTTGGAATGGTGGCACGACCCTGGAGATCCTCTCGCCGTTCCTGTTGAGAGGGCCTCCTCTTGAGATGCGACGGGACGCCGGGAACTCTTTCCCGACGAAGCAGGGAAAGGATCCCTCATCTCGAGCTACGAGGCGGAAACGGGGCTCCTCTGGATGTTGGCGGGACCTTCGTGATTCCTCTCGAGTGGAGACGGCTAGGTCGGGGAACTTCTTGATTTGCACCAAGGGTGTGAAGGACCCTTTCGAAGTTCCAGAGGTGAGGTGTGATCAGCCTCGAGACGCCTCAGCGGAAATGGGCCTCATCTCGCCTGGAGGGGAGAACCTCCTGGATTTTCTCCAGTTGCGGGAGGTCTTCTCGAGTTACGACGGGGACCTCAGGGACCCGCTCTTGTGGCCTCAGGAAAGGCCAGTCCCCATGCGAATTGCTAGGGTCCCTCTCGGGATTCCTCTCCCGTCCATGCCGGGGCCTCAGTCCTTGTGTGGAGTCGGGGCCGGAACCTGAGGATTCCTCTCCAGTGTTGCCATGGATCTTGGGGTGCTTCTGAGTCTCCCCAGGGGAGTCAGGCCTCGTCTCGAGTGGGGTCATGCACGTGCGCTTTCCTCCCGAGCTGCAGCAGTAGTGTCACGCTTCCTGTCACGTGGATCAAGGGATCTGTGGCTTTCCCTCGAGGCTGTCCCTCGAGGCTTTCCCACGAGGCTTTCCACAGGGCTGTGCCACGTGCCACCTTGGTGTGAGTCGATCCTCGCGTGAAAGACGAGCCGGTGAAGGGAAAAGAGGTTCCTCTGGAATGGACTGAGACATCTGGGGGACTCTTGGAATAGTGGCACGACCCTGGAGTTCCTCTCGCCGTTCCTGTTGAGAGGGCCTCCTCTTGAGATGCGACGGAAAGGCCGGGACTCTTTCCCGACGAAGCAGGGAAAGGATCCCTCATCTCGAGCTACGAGGCGGAAACGGGGCTCCTCTGGATGTGGGCGGGACCCTCGTGATTCCTCTCGAGTGGAGACGGGTATGTCGGGGAACTCTTGATTTGCACCAAGGGTGTGAAGGACCCTTTCGAAGTTCCAGAGGTGAGGTGTGATCAGCCTCGAGACGCCTCAGCGGAAATGGGCCTCATCTCGCCTAGAGGGGAGAACCTCCTGGATTTTCTCGAGTTGCGGCAGGTCTTCTCGAGTTACGACGGGGACCTCAGGGACCCGCTCTGGTGGCCTCAGGAAAGGCCAGTCCCCATGCGAGTTGCTAGGGGACCTCTCGGGATTCCTCTCCCGTCCATGCCGGGGCCTCAGTCCTTGTGTGGAGTCGGGGCGGAACCTGAGGATTCCTCTCCAGTGTTGCCATGGATCTTGGGGTGCTTCTGAGTCTCCCCAGGGGAGTCAGGCCTCGTCTCGAGTGGGGGCATGCACGTGCGCTTTCGCTTTCCTCCCGAGCTGCAGCAGTAGTGTCACGCTTCCTGTCACGTGGATCAAGGGATCTGTGGCTTTCCCTCGAGGCTGTCCCTCGAGGGTTTCGCACGAGGCTTTCCCACAGGGCTGTGCCACGTGCCACCTTGGTGTGAGTCGATCCTCGGCGTGAAAGACGAGCCGGTGAAGGGAAAAGAGGTTCCTCTGGAATGGACTGAGTCATCTGGGGGACTCTTGGAATGGTGGCACGACCCTGGAGTTCCTCTCGCCGTTCCTGTTGAGAGGGCCTCCTCTTGAGAGGCGAAGGGAACGCCGGGAACTCTTTCCCGACGAAGCAGGGAAAGGATCCCTCATCTCGAGCTACGAGGCGGAAACGGGGCTCCTCTGGATAAGGGCGGGACCCTCGTGATTCCTCTCGAGTGGAGACGGGTATGTCGGGGAACTTCTTGATTTGCACCAAGGGTGTGAAGGACCCTTTCGAAGTTCCAGAGGTGAGGTGTGATCAGCCTCGAGACGCCTCAGCGGAAATGGGCCTCATCTCGCCTAGAGGGGAGAACATCCTGGATTTTCTCGAGTTGCGGCAGGTCTTCTCGAGTTACGACGGGGAACTCAGGGACCGCTCTGGTGGCCTCAGGAAAGGCCAGTCCCCATGCGAGTTGCTAGGGGACCTCTCGGGATTCCTCTCCCGTCCATGCCGGGGCCTCAGTCCTTGTGTGGAGTCGGGGCCGGAACCTGAGGATTCCTCTCCAGTGTTGCCATGGATCTTGGGGTGCTTCTGAGTCTCCCCAGGGGAGTCAGGCCTCGTCTCGAGTGGGGGCATGCACGTGCGCTTTCCTCCCGAGCTGCAGCAGTAGTGTCACGCTTCCTGTCACGTGGATCAAGGGATCTGTGGCTTTCCCTCGAGGCTGTCCCTCGAGGCTTTCCCACGAGGCTTTCCCACAGGGCTGTGCCACGTGCCACCTTGGTGTGAGTCGATCCTCGGCGTGAAAGACGAGCCGGTGAAGGGAAAAGAGGTTCCTCTGGAATGGACTGAGACATCTGGGGGACTCTTGGAATGGTGGCACGACCCTGGAGTTCCTCCCGCCGTTCCTGTTGAGAGGGCCTCCTCTTGAGATGCGACGGGAACGCCGGGAACTCTTTCCCGACGAAGCAGGGAAAGGATCCCTCATCTCGAGCTACGAGGCGGAAACGGGGCTCCTCTGGATGTGGGCGGGACCCTCGTGATTCCTCTCGAGTGGAGACGGCTAGGTCGGGGAACTTCTTGATTTGCACCAAGGGTGTGAAGGAGCCTTTCGAAGTTCCAGAGGTGAGGTGTGATCAGCCTCGAGACGCCTCAGCGGAAATGGGCCTCATCTCGCCTGGAGGGGAGAACCTCCTGGATTTTCTCCAGTTGCGGCAGGTCTTCTTGAGTTACAACGGGGACCTCAGGGACCCGCTCTGGTGGCCTCAGGAAAGGCCAGTCCCCATGCGAGTTGCTAGGGGACCTCTCGGGATTCCTCTCCCGTCCATGCCGGGGCATCAGTCCTTGTGTGGAGTCGGGGCCGGAACCTGAGGATTCCTCTCCAGTGTTGCCATGGATCTTGGGGTGCTTCTGAGTCTCCCCAGGGGAGTCAGGCCTCGTCTCGAGTGGGGGCATGCACGTGCGCTTTCCTCCCGAGCTGCAGCAGTAGTGTCACGCTTCCTGTCACGTGGATCAAGGGATCTGTGGCTTTCCCTCGAGGCTATCCCTCGAGGCTTTCCCACGAGGCTTTCCCACAGGGCTGTGCCACGTGCCACCTTGGTGTGAGTCGATCCTCGGCGTGAAAGACGAGCCGGTGAAGGGAAAAGAGGTTCCTCTGGAATGGACTGAGACATCTGGGGGACTCTTGGAATGGTGGCACGACCCTGGAGTTCCTCCCGCCATTCCTGTTGAGAGGGCCTCCTCTTGAGATGCGACGGGAACGCCGGGAGCACTTTCCCGACGAAGCAGGGAAAGGATCCCTCATCTCAAGCTACGAGGCGGAAACGGGGCTCCTCTGGATGTGGGCGGGACCCTCGTGATTCCTCTCGAGTGGAGACGGCTAGGTCGGGGAACTTCTTGATTTGCACCAAGGGTGTGAAGGACCCTTTCGAAGTTCCAGAGGTGAGGTGTGATCAGCCTCGAGACGCCTCAGCGGAAATGGGCCTCATCTCGCCTGGAGGGGAGAACCTCCTGGATTTTCTCCAGTTGCGGCAGGTCTTCTCGAGTTACAACGGGGACCTCAGGGACCCGCTCTGGTGGCCTCAGGAAAGGCCAGTCCCCATGCGAGTTGCTAGGGGACCTCTCGGGATTCCTCTCCCGTCCATGCCGGGGCATCAGTCCTTGTGTGGAGTCGGGGCCGGAACCTGAGGATTCCTCTCCAGTGTTGCCATGGATCTTGGGGTGCTTCTGAGTCTCCCCAGGGGAGTCAGGCCTCGTCTCGAGTGGGGGCATGCACGTGCGCTTTCCTCCCGAGCTGCAGCAGTAGTGTCACGCTTCCTGTCACGTGGATCAAGGGATCTGTGGCTTTCCCTCGAGGCTGTCCCTCGAGGCTTTCCCACGAGGCTTTCCCACAGGGCTGTGCCACGTGCCACCTTGGTGTGAGTCGATCCTCGGCGTGAAAGACGAGCCGGTGAAGGGAAAAGAGGTTCCTCTGGAATGGACTGAGACATCTGGGGGACTCTTGGAATGGTGGCACGACCCTGGAGTTCCTCTCGCCGGTCCTGTTGAGAGGGCCTCCTCTGGAGATGCGACGGGAACGCCGGGAACTCTTTCCCGACGAAGCAGGGAAAGGATCCCTCATCTCGAGCTACGAGGCGGAAACGGGGCTCCCCTGGATGTGGGCGGGACCCTCGTGATTCCTCTCGAGTGGAGACCGCTAGGTCGGGGAACATCTTGATTTGCACCAAGGGTGTGAAGGACCCTTTCGAAGTTCCAGAGGTGAGGTGTGATCAGCCTTGAGACGCCTCAGCGGAAATGGGCCTCATCTCGCCTAGAGGGGAGAACCTCCTGGATTTTCTCGAGTTGCGGCAGGTCTTCTCGAGTTACGACGGGGAACTCAGGGACCGCTCTGGTGGCCTCAGGAAAGGCCAGTCCCCATGCGAGTTGCTAGGGGACCTCTCGGGATTCCTCTCCCGTCCATGCCGGGGCCTCAGTCCTTGTGTGGAGTCGGGGCCGGAACCTGAGGATTCCTCTCCAGTGTTGCCATGGATCTTGGGGTGCTTCTGAGTCTCCCCAGGGGAGTCAGGCCTCGTCTCGAGTGGGGGCATGCACGTGCGCTTTCCTCCCGAGCTGCAGCAGTAGTGTCACGCTTCCTGTCACGTGGATCAAGGGATCTGTGGCTTTCCCTCGAGGCTGTCCCTCGAGGCTTTCCCACGAGGCTTTCCCACAGGGCTGTGCCACGTGCCACCTTGGTGTGAGTCGATCCTCGGCGTGAAAGACGAGCCGGTGAAGGGAAAAGAGGTTCCTCTGGAATGGACTGAGACATCTGGGGGACTCTTGGAATGGTGGCACGACCCTGGAGTTCCTCCCGCCGTTCCTGTTGAGAGGGCCTCCTCTTGAGATGCGACGGGAACGCCGGGAACTCTTTCCCGACGAAGCAGGGAAAGGATCCCTCATCTCGAGCTACGAGGCGGAAACGGGGCTCCTCTGGATGTGGGCGGGACCCTCGTGATTCCTCTCGAGTGGAGACGGCTAGGTCGGGGAACTTCTTGATTTGCACCAAGGGTGTGAAGGAGCCTTTCGAAGTTCCAGAGGTGAGGTGTGATCAGCCTCGAGACGCCTCAGCGGAAATGGGCCTCATCTCGCCTGGAGGGGAGAACCTCCTGGATTTTCTCCAGTTGCGGCAGGTCTTCTCGAGTTACAACGGGGACCTCAGGGACCCGCTCTGGTGGCCTCAGGAAAGGCCAGTCCCCATGCGAGTTGCTAGGGGACCTCTCGGGATTCCTCTCCCGTCCATGCCGGGGCATCAGTCCTTGTGTGGAGTCGGGGCCGGAACCTGAGGATTCCTCTCCAGTGTTGCCATGGATCTTGGGGTGCTTCTGAGTCTCCCCAGGGGAGTCAGGCCTCGTCTCGAGTGGGGGCATGCACGTGCGCTTTCCTCCCGAGCTGCAGCAGTAGTGTCACGCTTCCTGTCACGTGGATCAAGGGATCTGTGGCTTTCCCTCGAGGCTATCCCTCGAGGCTTTCCCACGAGGCTTTCCCACAGGGCTGTGCCACGTGCCACCTTGGTGTGAGTCGATCCTCGGCGTGAAAGACGAGCCGGTGAAGGGAAAAGAGGTTCCTCTGGAATGGACTGAGACATCTGGGGGACTCTTGGAATGGTGGCACGACCCTGGAGTTCCTCCCGCCATTCCTGTTGAGAGGGCCTCCTCTTGAGATGCGACGGGAACGCCGGGAGCACTTTCCCGACGAAGCAGGGAAAGGATCCCTCATCTCAAGCTACGAGGCGGAAACGGGGCTCCTCTGGATGTGGGCGGGACCCTCGTGATTCCTCTCGAGTGGAGACGGCTAGGTCGGGGAACTTCTTGATTTGCACCAAGGGTGTGAAGGACCCTTTCGAAGTTCCAGAGGTGAGGTGTGATCAGCCTCGAGACGCCTCAGCGGAAATGGGCCTCATCTCGCCTGGAGGGGAGAACCTCCTGGATTTTCTCCAGTTGCGGCAGGTCTTCTCGAGTTACAACGGGGACCTCAGGGACCCGCTCTGGTGGCCTCAGGAAAGGCCAGTCCCCATGCGAGTTGCTAGGGGACCTCTCGGGATTCCTCTCCCGTCCATGCCGGGGCATCAGTCCTTGTGTGGAGTCGGGGCCGGAACCTGAGGATTCCTCTCCAGTGTTGCCATGGATCTTGGGGTGCTTCTGAGTCTCCCCAGGGGAGTCAGGCCTCGTCTCGAGTGGGGGCATGCACGTGCGCTTTCCTCCCGAGCTGCAGCAGTAGTGTCACGCTTCCTGTCACGTGGATCAAGGGATCTGTGGCTTTCCCTCGAGGCTGTCCCTCGAGGCTTTCCCACGAGGCTTTCCCACAGGGCTGTGCCACGTGCCACCTTGGTGTGAGTCGATCCTCGGCGTGAAAGACGAGCCGGTGAAGGGAAAAGAGGTTCCTCTGGAATGGACTGAGACATCTGGGGGACTCTTGGAATGGTGGCACGACCCTGGAGTTCCTCTCGCCGGTCCTGTTGAGAGGGCCTCCTCTGGAGATGCGACGGGAACGCCGGGAACTCTTTCCCGACGAAGCAGGGAAAGGATCCCTCATCTCGAGCTACGAGGCGGAAACGGGGCTCCCCTGGATGTGGGCGGGACCCTCGTGATTCCTCTCGAGTGGAGACCGCTAGGTCGGGGAACATCTTGATTTGCACCAAGGGTGTGAAGGACCCTTTCGAAGTTCCAGAGGTGAGGTGTGATCAGCCTTGAGACGCCTCAGCGGAAATGGGCCTCATCTCGCCTGGAGGGGAGAACCTCCTGGATTTTCTCGAGTTGCGGCAGGTCTTCTCGAATTACTACGGGGACCTCAGGGACCCGCTATGGTGGCCTCAGGAAAGGCCAGTCCCCTTGCGAGTTGCTAGGGGACCTCTCGGGATTCCTCTCCCGTCCATGCCGGGGCCTCAGTCCTTGTGTGGAGTCGGGGCCGGAACCTGAGGATTCCTCTCCAGTGTTGCCATGGATCTTGGGGTGCTTCTGAGTCTCCCCAGGGGAGTCAGGCCTCGTCTCGAGTGGGGGCATGCACGTGGGCTTTCCTCCCGAGCTGCAGCAGTAGTGTCATGCTTCCTGTCACGTGGATCAAGGGATCTGTGGCTTTCCCTCGAGGCTGTCCCTCGAGGCTTTCCCACGAGGCTTTCCCACAGGGCTGTGCCACGTGCCACCTTGGTGTGAGTCGATCCTCGGCGTGAAAGACGAGCCGGTGAAGGGAAAAGAGGTTCCTCTGGAATGGACTGAGATATCTGGGGGACTCTTGGAATGGTGGCACGACCCTGGAGATCCTCTCGCCGTTCCTGTTGAGAGGGCCTCCTCTTGAGATGCGACGGGAACGCCGGGAACTCTTTCCCGACGAAGCAGGGAAAGGATCCCTCATCTCGAGCTACGAGGCGGAAACGGGGCTCCTCTGGATGTTGGCGGGACCTTCGTGATTCCTCTCGAGTGGAGACGGCTAGGTCGGGGAACTTCTTGATTTGCACCAAGGGTGTGAAGGACCCTTTCGAAGTTCCAGAGGTGAGGTGTGATCAGCCTCGAGACGCCTCAGCGGAAATGGGCCTCATCTCGCCTGGAGGGGAGAACCTCCTGGATTTTCTCCAGTTGCGGGAGGTCTTCTCGAGTTACGACGGGGACCTCAGGGACCCGCTCTGGTGGCCTCAGGAAAGGCCAGTCCCCATGCGAGTTGCTAGGGTCCCTCTCGGGATTCCTCTCCCGTCCATGCCGGGGCCTCAGTCCTTGTGTGGAGTCGGGGCCGGAACCTGAGGATTCCTCTCCAGTGTTGCCATGGATCTTGGGGTGCTTCTGAGTCTCCCCAGGGGAGTCAGGCCTCGTCTCGAGTGGGGGCATGCACGTGCGCTTTCCTCCCGAGCTGCAGCAGTAGTGTCACGCTTCCTGTCACGTGGATCAAGGGATCTGTGGCTTTCCCTCGGGGCTGTCCCTCGAGGCTTTCCCACGAGGCTTTCCCACAGGGCTGTGCCACGTGCCACCTTGGTGTGAGTCGATCCTCGGCGTGAAAGACGAGCCGGTGAAGGGAAAAGAGGTTCCTCTGGAATGGACTGAGACATCTGGGGGACTCTTGGAATGGTGGCACGACCCTGGAGTTCCTCTCGCCGTTCCTGTTGAGAGGGCCTCCTCTTGAGATGCGACGGAAAGGCCGGGAACTCTTTCCCGACGAAGCAGGGAAAGGATCCCTCATCTCGAGCTACGAGGCGGAAACGGGGCTCCTCTGGATGTGGGCGGGACCCTCGTGATTCCTCTCGAGTGGAGACGGGTATGTCGGGGAACTTCTTGATTTGCACCAAGGGTGTGAAGGACCCTTTCGAAGTTCCAGAGGTGAGGTGTGATCAGCCTCGAGACGCCTCAGCGGAAATGGGCCTCATCTCGCCTAGAGGGGAGAACCTCCTGGATTTTCTCGAGTTGCGGCAGGTCTTCTCGAGTTACGACGGGGACCTCAGGGACCCGCTCTGGTGGCCTCAGGAAAGGCCAGTCCCCATGCGAGTTGCTAGGGGACCTCTCGGGATTCCTCTCCCGTCCAAGCCGGGGCCTCAGTCCTTGTGTGGAGTCGGGGCCGGAACCTGAGGATTCCTCTCCAGTGTTGCCATGGATCTTGGGGTGCTTCTGAGTCTCCCCAGGGGAGTCAGGCCTCGTCTCGAGTGGGGGCATGCACGTGCGATTTCCTCCCGAGCTGCAGCAGTAGTGTCACGCTTCCTGTCACGTGGATCAAGGGATCTGTGGCTTTCCCTCGAGGCTGTCCCTCGAGGGTTTCGCACGAGGCTTTCCCACAGGGCTGTGCCACGTGCCACCTTGGTGTGAGTCGATCCTCGGCGTGAAAGACGAGCCGGTGAAGGGAAAAGAGGTTCCTCTGGAATGGACTGAGTCATCTGGGGGACTCTTGGAATGGTGGCACGACCCTGGAGTTCCTCTCGCCGTTCCTGTTGAGAGGGCCTCCTCTTGAGATGCGAAGGGAACGCCGGGAACTCTTTCCCGACGAAGCAGGGAAAGGATCCCTCATCTCGAGCTACGAGGCGGAAACGGGGCTCCTCTGGATGTGGGCGGGACCCTCGTGATTCCTCTCGAGTGGAGACGGGTATGTCGGGGAACTTCTTGATTTGCACCAAGGGTGTGAAGGACCCTTTCGAAGTTCCAGAGGTGAGGTGTGATCAGCCTCGAGACGCCTCAGCGGAAATGGGCCTCATCTCGCCTAGAGGGGAGAACCTCCTGGATTTTCTCGAGTTGCGGCAGGTCTTCTCGAGTTACGACGGGGACCTCAGGGACCCGCTCTGGTGGCCTCAGGAAAGGCCAGTCCCCATGCGAGTTGCTAGGGGACCTCTCGGGATTCCTCTCCCGTCCATGCCGGGGCCTCAGTCCTTGTGTGGAGTCGGGGCCGGAACCTGAGGATTCCTCTCCAGTGTTGCCATGGATCTTGGGGTGCTTCTGAGTCTCCCCAGGGGAGTCAGGCCTCGTCTCGAGTGGGGGCATGCACGTGTGCTTTCCTCCCGAGCTGCAGCAGTAGTGTCACGCTTCCTGTCACGTGGATCAAGGGATCTGTGGCTTTCCCTCGAGGCTGTCCCTCGAGGCTTTCCCACGAGGCTTTCCCACAGGGCTGTGCCACGTGCCACCTTGGTGTGAGTCGATCCTCGGCGTGAAAGACGAGCCGGTGAAGGGAAAAGAGGTTCCTCTGGAATGGACTGAGACATCTGGGGGACTCTTGGAATGGTGGCACGACCCTGGAGTTCCTCCCGCCGTTCCTGTTGAGAGGGCCTCCTCTTGAGATGCGACGGGAACGCCGAGAACTCTTTCCCGACGAAGCAGGGAAAGGATCCCTCATCTCGAGCTACGAGGCGGAAACGGGGCTCCTCTGGATGTGGGCGGGACCCTCGTGATTCCTCTCGAGTGGAGACGGCTAGGTCGGGGAACTTCTTGATTTGCACCAAGGGTGTGAAGGAGCCTTTCGAAGTTCCAGAGGTGAGGTGTGATCAGCCTCGAGACGCCTCAGCGGAAATGGGCCTCATCTCGCCTGGAGGGGAGAACCTCCTGGATTTTCTCCAGTTGCGGCAGGTCTTCTCGAGTTACAACGGGGACCTCAGGGACCCGCTCTGGTGGCCTCAGGAAAGGCCAGTCCCCATGCGAGTTGCTAGGGGACCTCTCGGGATTCCTCTCCCGTCCATGCCGGGGCATCAGTCCTTGTGTGGAGTCGGGGCCGGAACCTGAGGATTCCTCTCCAGTGTTGCCATGGATCTTGGGGTGCTTCTGAGTCTCCCCAGGGGAGTCAGGCCTCGTCTCGAGTGGGGGCATGCACGTGCGCTTTCCTCCCGAGCTGCCGCAGTAGTGTCACGCTTCCTGTCACGTGGATCAAGGGATCTGTGGCTTTCCCTCGAGGCTGTCCCTCGAGGCTTTCCCACGAGGCTTTCCCACAGGGCTGTGCCACGTGCCACCTTGGTGTGAGTCGATCCTCGGCGTGAAAGACGAGCCGGTGAAGGGAAAAGAGGTTCCTCTGGAATGGACTGAGACATCTGGGGGACTCTTGGAATCGTGGCATGACCCTGGAGTTCCTCTCGCCGTTCCTGTTGAGAGGGCCTCCTCTTGAGATGCGACGGGAACGCCGGGAACTCTTTCCCGACGAAGCAGGGAAAGGATCCCTCATCTCGAGCTACGAGGCGGAAACGGGGCTCCTCTGGATGTTGGCGGGACCTTCGTGATTCCTCTCGAGTGGAGACGGCTAGGTCGGGGAACTTCTTGATTTGCACCAAGGGTGTGAAGGACCCTTTCGAAGTTCAAGAGGTGAGGTGTGATCAGCCTCGAGACGCCTCAGCGGAAATGGGCCTCATCTCGCCTGGAGGGGAGAACCTCCTGGATTTTCTCCAGTTGCGGGAGGTCTTCTCGAGTTACAACGGGGACCTCAGGGACCCGCTCTGGTGGCCTCAGGAAAGGCCAGTCCCCATGCGAGTTGCTAGGGTCCCTCTCGGGATTCCTCTCCTGTCCATGCCGGGGCCTCAGTCCTTGTGTGGAGTCGGGGCCGGAACCTGAGGATTGCTCTCCAGTGTTGACATGGATCTTGGGGTGCTTCTGAGTCTCCCCAGGGGATTCAGACCTCGTCTCGAGTGGGGGCATGCACGTGCGATTCCCTCCCGAGCTGCAGCAGTAGGGTCAGGCTTCCTGTCACGTGGATCAAGGGATCTGTGGCTTTCCCTCGAGGCTTTCCCACGAGGCTTTCCCACAGGGCTGTGCCAAGTGCCACCTTGGTGTGAGTCGATCCTCGGCGTGAAAGACGAGCCGGTGAAGGGAAAAGAGGTTCCTCTGGAATGGACAGAGACATCTGGGGGACTCTTGGAATGGTGGCACGACCCTGGAGTTCCTCTCGCCGTTCCTGTTGAGAGGGCCTCCTCTTGAGATGCGACGGGAACACCGGGAATTCTTTCCCGACGAAGCAGGGAAAGGATCCCTCACCTCGAGCTACGAGGCGGAAACGGGGCTCCTCTGGATGTGGGCGGGATCCTCGTGTTTCCTCTCGAGTGGAGACGGGTATGTCGGGGAACTTCTTGAGTTGCACCAAGGGTGTGAAGGACCCATTCGACGTTCCAGAGGTGAGGTGTGATTAGCCCCGAGAAGCCTCTGCGGAAATGGACCTCATCTCGCCTGCAGGGGAGAACCTCCTGGATATTCTCGAGTTGCAGCAGGTCTTCTCGAGTTACGACGGGGACCTCAGGGACCCGCTCTGGTAGCCTCAGGAAGGGTCAGTCCCCATGCGAATTGCTAGGGCCCATCTCGGGATTCCTCTCCCGTCGATGCCGGGGCCTAAGACCTTGTGTGGAGTAGGGGCCAGAACCTGAGCATTCCTCTCCAGTGTTGACATGGATCTTGGGGTGCCTCTGAGACTCCCCAGGGGAGTCAGGCCTCGTCTCGAGTGGGGGCATGCACGTGCGCTTCCCTCCCGGGCTGAAGCAGTTGGGTCACGCTTCCTGTCACGTGGATCAAGGGATCTGTGGCTTTCCCTCGAGGCTTTCCCTCGGGGCTTTCCGACGAGGCTTTCCCACAGGGCTGTGCCAAGTGCCACCTTGGTGTGAGTCGATCCTCGGCGTGAAAGACGAGCCGGTGAAGGGAAAAGAGGTTCCTCTGGAATGGACTGAGACATCTGGGGGACTCTTGGAACGGTGACAGGACCCTAGAGTTCCTCTCGCCGTTCCTGTTGAGAGGGCCTCCTCTTGAGATGCGATGGGAACGCCCGGAATTCTTTCCCTACGAAGCAGGGAAAGGATCCCTCACCTCGAGCTACGAGGCGGAAACGGGGCTCCTCTGGATGTGGGCGGGACCCTCGTGTTTCCTCTCGAGTGGAGACGGGTATGTCGGGGAACTTCTTGAGTTGCACCAAGGGTGGGAAGGACCCTTTCGATGTTCCAGAGGTGAGGTGTGATTAGCCCCGAGAAGCCTCTGCGGAAATGGGCCTCATCTCGCCTGCAAGGGAGAACCTCTTGGATATTCTCGAGTTGCAGCAGGTCTTCTCGAGTTACGACGGGGACCTCAGGGACCCGCTCTGGTGGCCTCAGGAAGGGCCAGTCCCCATGCGAGTTGCTAGGGGCCATCTCGGGATTCCTCTCCCATCGATGCCGGGGCCTAAGACCTTGTGTGGAGTCGGGGCCGGAACCTGAGGATTCCTCTCCAGTGTTGCCATGGATCTTGGGGTGCCTCTGAGTCTCCCCAGGGGAGTCAGGCCTCGTCTCGAGTGGGGGCATGCACTTGCGCTTCCCTCCCGATCTGCAGCAGTATGGTCACGCTTCCTGTCACGTGGATCAAGGGATCTGTGGCTTTCCCTCGAGGCTTTCCCTCGAGGCTTTCCAACGAGGCTTTCCCACAGGGCTGTGCCAAGTGCCACCTTGGTGTGAGTCCATCCTCGGCGTGAAAGACGAGCCGGTGAAGGGAAAAGAGGTTCCTCTGGAATGGACAGAGACATCTGGGGGACTCTTGGAATGGTGGCACGACCCTGGAGTTCCTCTCGCCGTTCCTGTTGAGAAGGCCTCCTCTTGAGATGCGACGGGAACGCCGGGAATTCTTTCCCGACGAAGCAGGGAAAGGATCCCTCACCTCGAGCTACGAGGCGGAAACGGGGCTCCTCTGGATGTGGGCGGGACCCTCGTGTTTCCTCTCGAGTGGAGACGGGTATTTCGGGGAACTTCTTGAGTTGCACCAAGGGTGTGAAGGACCCTTTCGACGTTCCAGAGGTGAGGTGTGATTAGCCCCGAGAAGCCTCTGCGGAAATGGGCCTCATCTCGCCTGCAGGGGAGAACCTCCTGGATATTCTCGAGTTGCGGCAGGTCTTCTCGAGTTACGACGGGGACCTCAGGGACCCGCTCTGGTGGCCTCAGGAAGGGCCTGTCGCCATGCGAGTTGCTAGGGGCCATCTCGGGATTCCTCTCGCAACGATGCCGGGGCCTAAGACCTTGTGTGGAGTCGGGGCCGGAACCTGAGGATTCCTCTCCAGTGTTCACATGGATTTTGGGGTGCCTCTGAGTCTCCGCAGGGGATTCAGGCCTCGTCTCGAGTGGGGGCATGCACGTGGGCTTCCCTCCCGAGCTGCAGCAGTAGGGTCAGGCTTCCTGTCAGGTGGACCAAGGGATCTGTGTCTTTCCCTCGAGGCTTTCCCTCGAGGCTTTCCGACGAGGCTTTCCCACAGGGCTGTGCCAAGTGCCACCTTGGTGTGAGTCGATCCTCGGCGTGAAAGACGAGCCGGTGAAGGGAAAAGAGGTTCCTCTGGAATGGACTGAGACATCTGGGGGACTCTTGGAACGGTGACAGGACCCTGGAGTTCCTCTCGCCGATCCTGTTGAGAGGGCCTCCTCTTGAGATGCGACGGGAACGCCCGGAATTCTTTCCCGACGAAGCAGGGAAAGGATCCCTCACCTCGAGCTACGAGGCGGAAACGAGGCTCCTCTGGATGTGGGCGGGTCCCTCGTGTTTCCTCTCGAGTGGAGACGGGTATGTCGGGGAACTTCTTGAGTTGCACCAAGGGTGGGAAGGACCCTTTCGACGTTCCAGAGGTGAGGTGTGATTAGCCCCGAGAAGCCTCTGCGGAAATGGGCCTCGTCTCGCCTGCAGGGAAGAACCTCCTGGATATTCTCGAGTTGCAGCAGGTCTTCTCGAGTTACGACGGGGACCTCAGGGACCCGCTCTGGTGGCCTCAGGAAGGGCCACTCCCCATGCGCGTTGCTAGGGGCCATCTCGGGATTCCTCTCCCATCGATGCCGGGGCTTAAGACCTTGTGTGGAGTCGGCGCCGGAACCTGAGGATTCCTCTCCAGTGTTGACATGGATCTTGGGGTGCCTCTGAGTCTCCCCAGGGAAGTCAGGCCTCGTCTCGAGTGGGGGCATGCACGTGCGCTTCCCTCCCGATCTGCTGCAGTAGGGTCACGCTTCCTGTCACGTGGTTCAAGGGATCTGTGGCTTTCCCTCGAAGCTTTCCCTCGAGGCTTTCCCACGAGGCTTTCCCACAGGGCTGTGCCAAGTGCCACCTTGGTGTGAGTCGATCCTCGGCGTGAAAGACGAGCCGGTGAAGGGAAAAGAGGTTCCTCTGGAATGGACTGAGACATCTGGGGGACTCTTGGAATGGTGGAACGACCGTGGAGTTCCTCTCGACGTTCCTGTTGAGAGGGTCTCCTCTTGAGATGCGACGGGAACGCCGGGAATTCTTTCCCGACGAAGCAGGGAAAGGATCCCTCACCTCGAGCTACGAGGCGGAAACGGGGCTCCTCTGTATGTGGGCGGGACCCTCGTGTTTCCACTCGAGTGGAGAAGGGTATGTCGGGGAACTTCTTGAGTTGCACCAAGGGTGTGACGGACCATTTCGACGTTCCAGAGGTGAGGTGTGGTTAGCCCCGAGAAGCCTCTGCGGAAATGGGCCTCATCTCGCCTGCAGGGGAGAACCTCCTGGATATTCTCGAGTTGCGGCAGGTCTTCTCGAGTTACGACGGGGACCTCAGGGACCCGCTCTGGTGGCCTCAGGAAGGGCCTGTCCCCATGCGAGTTGCTAGGGGCCATCTCGGGATTCCTCTCTCAACGATGCCGGGGCCTAAGACCTTGTGTGGAGTCGGGGCCGGAACCTGAGGATTCCTCTCCAGTGTTCACATGGATTTTGGGGTGCCTCTGAGTCTCCGCAGGGGATTCAGGCCTCGTCTCGAGTGGGGGCATGCACGTGCGCTTCCCTCCCGAGCTGAAGCAGTAGGGTCAGGCTTCCTGTCACGTGGACCAAGGGATCTGTGTCTTTCCCTCGAGGCTTTCCCTCGAGGCTTTCCACGAGGCTTTCCCACAGGGCTGTGCCAAGTGCCACCTTGGTGTGAGTCGATCCTCGGCGTGAAAGACGAGCCGGTGAAGGGAAAAGAGGTTCCTCTGGAATGGACTGAGACATCTGGGGGACTCTTGGAATGGTGGCACGACCCTGGAGTTCCTCTCTCCGTTCCTGTTGAGAAGGCCTCCTCTTGACATGCAACGGGAACGCCGGGAATTCTTTCCCGACGAAGCAGGGAAAGGATCCCTCACCTCGAGCTACGAGGCGGAAACGGGGCTCCTCTGGATGTGGGCGTGACCCTCGTGTTTCCTCTTGAGTGGAGGCGGGTATGTCGGGGAACTTCTTGAGTTGCACCAAGGGTGTGAAGGACCCTTTCGAAATTCCAGAGGTGAGGTGTGATCAGCCTTGAGACGCCTCAGCGGAAATGGGCCTCATCTCGCCTGGAGGGGAGAACCTCCTGGATTTTCTCGAGTTGCGGCAGGTCTTCTCGAGTTACGACGGGGACCTCAGGGACCCGCTCTGGTGGCCTCAGGAAAGGCCAGTCCCCATGCGAGTTGCTAGGCGCCCTCTCGGGATTCCTCTCCCGTCCATGCCGGGGCCTAAGACCTTGTGTA
Source organism: Budorcas taxicolor (assembly GCF_023091745.1). Classification (NCBI taxonomy): domain Eukaryota; kingdom Metazoa; phylum Chordata; class Mammalia; order Artiodactyla; family Bovidae; genus Budorcas; species Budorcas taxicolor. Next base: position 105,892 of record NW_026291591.1, read on the forward strand.
GAGTCGGGGCCGGAACCTGAGGATTCCTCTCCAGTGTTGCCATGGATCTTGGGGTGCTTCTGAGTCCCCCCAGGGGAGTCAGGCCTCATCTCGAGTTGGGACATGCACGTGGGCTTTCATTCCAAGCTGCAGCAGTAGTGTCACGCTTCCTGTCACCTGGATCAAGGGATCTGTGGCTTTCCCTTGAGGCTTTCCCTCGAGGCTTTCCCACAGGGCTGTGCCACGTGCCACCTTGGTGTGAGTCGATCCTTGGCGTGAAAGACGAGCCGGTGAAGGGAAAAGAGGTTCCTCTGGAATGGACTGAGACATCTGGGGGACTCTTGGAATGGTGGCACGACCCTGGAGTTCCTCTCGCCGTTCCTGTTGAGAGGGCCTCCTCTTGAGATGCGACGGGAACGCCGGGAACTCTGTCCCGTCGAAGCAGGGAAAGGAACCCTCATCTCGAGCTACGAGGCGGAAACGGGGCTCCTCTGGATGTGGGCGGGACCCTCGTGTTTCCTCTCGAGTGGAGACGGGTATGTCGGGGAACTTCTTGATTTGCACCAAGAGTGTGAAGGACCCTTTCGAAGTTCCAGAGGTGAGGTTTCATCAGCCTCGAGACGCCTCAGCGGAAATGGGCCTCATCTCGCCTGGAGGGGAGAACCTCCAGGATTTTGTCGAGTTGCGCCTGGTCTTCTCGAGTTATGACGGGGACCTCAGGGACCCGCTCTGGTGGCCTCAGGAAAGGCCAGTCCCCATGCGAGTTGCTATGGGCCATCTCGGGATTCCTCCCCCGTCCATGCCGGGGCCTAAGTCCTTGTGTAGTCGGGGCCGGAACCTGAGGATTCCTTTCCAGTGTTGCCATGGATCTTGGGGTGCTTCTGAGTCTCACCAGGGGAGTCAGGCATCGTCTCGAGTGGGGGCATGCACGTGCGCTTTCCTCCCGAGCTGCAGCAGTAGTGTCACGCTTCCTGTCACGAGGATCAAGGGATCTGTGGCTTTCCCTCGAGGCTTTCCCACGAGGCTTTCCCACAGGGCTGTGCCAAGTGCCACCTTGGTGTGAGTCGCTCCTCGGCGTGAAAGACGAGCCGGTGAAGGGAAAAGAGGTTCCTCTGGAATGGACTGAGACATCTTGGGGACTCTTGGAACGGTGGCATGACCCTGAAGTTCCTCTCGCCGTTCCTGTTGAGAGGGCCTCCTCTTGAGATGCGACGGGATGGCCGGGAACTCTTTCCCGAAGAAGCAGGGAAACGATACCTATCTCGAGCTACGAGGCGGAAACGGGGCTCCTCTGGATATGGGCGGGACCCTCGTGTTTCCTCTCGAGTGGAGACGGGTATGTCGGGGAACTTCTTGATTTGCACCAAGGGTGTGAAGGACCCTTTCGAAGTTCCATAGGTGAGGTGTGATCTGCCTCGAGACGCCTCAGAGGAAATAGGCCTCATCTCGCCTGGAGGGGAGAACCTCCTGGATTTTCTCGAGTTGCGGCAGGTCTTCTCGACTTTCAACGGGGACCTCAGAGACCCGCTCTGGTGGCCTCAGGAAAGGCCAGTCCCCATGCGAGTTGCTAGGGGCCATCTCGGGATTCCTGTCCCGTCGATGCTGGGGCCTAAAACCTTGTGTGGAGTAGGGGCCGGAACCTGAGGATCCCTCTCCAGTGTTGCCATGGATCTTGGAGTGGCTCTGTGTCTCCCCAGGGGAGTCAGGCCTCGTCTCAAGTGGGGGCATGCACGTGCGCTTTCCTCCCGAGCTGCAGCAGTAGTGCACGCTTCCTGTCACGTGGATCAAGGGATCTGTGGCTTTCCCTCGAGGCTTACCCTCGAGGCTTTCCAACGAGGCTTTGCCACAGGGCTGTGCCACGTGCCACCTTGGTGTGAGTCGATCCTCGGCGTGAAATGCCAGCGGGTGAAGGGATACGAGATTCCTCTGTAATGGACTGAGACATCTGGGGGACTCTTGGAATGGTGGCAAGAACCTGAAGTTCCTCTCGCCGTTCCTGTTGAGAGGGCCTCCTCTTGAGATGCGACGGGATCGCCGGGAACTCTTTCCCGAAGAAGCAGGGAAAGGATCCCTCATCTTGAGCTACGAGGCCGAAACGGGGCTCCTCTGATGTGGGCGGGACCCTCGTGTTTCCTCTCGAGTGGAGACGGGTATGTCGGGGAACTTCTTGATTTGCACCAAGGGTGTGAAGGACCCTTTCGAAATTCCAGAGGTGAGGTGTGATCAGCCTTGAGACGCCTCAGCGGAAATGGGCCTCATCTCGCCTGGAGGGGAGAACCTCCTGGATTTTCTCGAGTTGCCGCAGGTCTTCTCGAGTTACGACAGGGACCTCAGGGACCCGCTCTTGTGGCCTCAGGAAAGGCCAGTCCCCATGCGAGTTGCTATGGGCCATCTCGGGATTCCTCTCCCGTCCATGCCGGGGCCTAAGACCTTGTGTGGAGTCGGGGCCGGAACCTGAGGATTCCTCTCCAGTGTTGCCATGGATCTTGGGGTGCTTCTGAGTCTCCCCAGGGGAGTCAGGCCTCGTCTCGAGTGGGGGCATGCACGTGCGCTTTCCTCCCGAGCTGCAGCAGTGGTGTCACGCTTCCTGTCACGTGGATCAAGAGATCTGTGGCTTTACCTCGAGGCTTTCCCTCGAGGCATTCCCACGAGGCTTTCCCACAGGGCTGTGCCAAGTGCCACCTTGGTGTGAGTCGATCCTCGGCGTGAAAGACGAGCCAGTGAAGGGAAAAGAGGTGTCTCTGGAATGGACTGAGACATCTTGGGGACTCTTGGAACGGTGGCACGACCCTGAAGTTCCTCTCGCCGTTCCTGTTGAGAGGGCCTCCTCTTGAGATGCGACGGGATCGCCGGGAACTCTTTCCCGAAGAGCAGGGAAACGATACCTATCTCGAGTTACGAGGCGGAAACCGGGCTCCTCTGGATATGGGCGGGACCCTCGTGTTTCCTCTCGAGTGGAGACGGGTATGTCGGGGAACTTCTTGATTTGCACCAAGGGTGTGAAGGACCCTTTCGAAGTTCCATAGGTGAGGTGTGATCTGCCTCGAGACGCCTCAGAGGAAATGGGCCTCATCTCGCCTGGAGGGGAGAACCTCCTGGATTTTCTCGAGTTGCGGCAGGTCTTCTCGACTTTCATCGGGGACCTCAGGGACCCGCTCTGGTGGCCTCAGGAAAGGCCAGTCCCCATGCGAGTTGCTAGGGGCCATCTCGGGATTCCTCTCCCGTCGATGCCGGGGCCTAAAACCTTGTGTGGAGTAGGGGCCGGAAACTGAGGATCCCTCTCCAGTGTTGCCATGGATCTTGGAGTGCCTCTGAGTCTCCCCAGGTGAGTCAGGCCTCGTCTCAAGTGGGGGCATGCACGTGCGCTTTCCTCCCGAGCTGCAGCAGTAGTGCACGCTTCCTGTCACGTCGATCAAGGGATCTGTGGCTTTCCCTCGAGGCTTACCCTCGAGGATTTCCAACGAGGCTTTCCCACAGGGCTGTGCCACGGGCCACCTTGGTGTGAGTCGATCCTCGCGTGAAATGCGAGCGGGTGAAGGGATACGAGATTCCTCTGTAATGGACTGAGACATCTGGGGGACTCTTGGAATGGTGGCAAGAACCTGAAGCTCCTCTCGCCGTTCCTGTTGAGAGGGCCTCCTCTTGAGATGCGACAGGATCGCCGGGAACTCTTTCCCGAAGAAGCAGGGAAAGGATCCCTCATCTTGAGCTACGAGTCCGAAACGGGGCTCCTCTGATGTGGGCGGGACCCTCGTGTTTCCTCTCGAGTGGAGACGAGTATGTCGGGGAACTTCTTGATTTGCACCAAGGGTGTGAAGGACCCTTTCGAAGTTCCAGAGGTGAGGTGTGATCAGCCTTGAGACGCCTCAGCGGAAATGGGCCTCATCTCGCCTGGAGGGGAGAACCTCCTGGATTTTCTCGAGTTGCGGCAGGTCTTCTCGACTTACGATGGGGACCTCAGGGACCCGCTCTGGTGGCCTCAGGAAAGGCCAGTCCCCATGCGAGTTGCTAGGGGCCCTCTCGGGATTCCTCTCCCGTCCATGCCGGGGCCTAAGACCTTGTGTAGAGTCGGGGCCGGAACCTGAGGATTCCTCTCCAGTGTTGCCATGGATCCTGGGGTGCTTCTGAGTCCCCCCAGGGGAGTCAGGCCTCATCTCGAGTTGGGACATGCACGTGGGCTTTCATTCCAAGCTCCAGCAGTAGTGTCACGCTTCCTGTCACCTGGATCAAGGGATCTGAGGCTTTCCCTCGAGGTTTTCCCACGAGGCTTTCCCCCAGTGCTTTGCTACGTGCCACCTTGGTGTGAGTCCATCCTCGGCGTGAAAGACGAGCCGGTGAAGGGAAAAGAGGTTCCTCTGGAATGGACTGAGACATCTAGGGGACTCTTGGAATGGTGGCACGACCCTGCATTTCCTCTCGCCGTTCCTGTTGAGAGGGCCTCCTCTTGAAATGCGTCAGGAGCACCGGGAAATCTTTCCCGAAGAAGCAGGGAAAGATCCCTCAACTCGAGCTACGAGGCTGAAACGGGGCACTTCTGGATGAGGGTGGGACCCTCGTGATTCCTCTCGAGTGGAGATGGGTATGTCGGGGAACTTCTTGATTTGCACCAAGGGTGTGAAGGACCCTTTCGAAGTTCCAGAGGTGAGGTGTGATCAGCCTCGAGACGCCTCAGCGGAAATGGGCCTCATCTCGCCTGGAGGGGAGAACCTCCTGGATTTTCTCCAGTTGCGGCAGGTCTTCTCGAGTTACGACGGGGACCTCAGGGACCCGCTCTGGTGGCCTCAGGAAAGGCCAGTCCCCATGCGAGTTGCTAGGGGCCATCTCGGGATTCCTCTCCGTCCATGCCGGTGCCTAAGCCCTAGGGTGGAGTCGGGGCCGGAACCTGAGGATTCCTCTCCAGTGTTGCCATGGATCTTGGGGTGCTTCTGAGTCTCCCCAGGGGAGTCAGGCCTCGTCTCGAGTGGGGGCATGCACGTGCGCTTTCCTCCCGAGCTGCAGCAGTAGTGTCACGCTTCCTGTCACGTGGATCAAGGGATCTGTGGCTTTTCCATCGAGGCTTTCCCACGAGTCTTTCCCACAGGGCTGTGCCACGTGCCACCTTGGTGTGAGTCGATCCTTGGCGTGAAAGGCGAGCCTGTGAAGGGATACGAGATTCCTCTGTAATGGACTGAGATATCTGGGTGACTCTTGGAATGGTGGCACGACCCTGGAGTTCCTCTCGCCGTTCCTATTGAGAGGGCCTCCTCTTGAGATGCGACGGGATCGCCGGGAACTCTTTCCCGACGAAGCAGGGAAAGGTTCCCTCATCTGGAGCTACCATGGGGACACGGGGCTCCTCTGGATGTGGGCGGGACCCTCGTGTTTCCTCTCGAGTGGAGCCGGAATGTCGGGGAACTTCTTGATTTGCACCAAGGGTGTGAAGGACCCTTTCGAAGTTCCATAGGTGAGGTGTGATCAGCCTCGAGAAGCCTCAGCGGAAATGGGCCTCATCTCGCCTGGAGGGGAGATCCTCCTGGATTTTCTCGAGTTCCAGCAGGTCGTCTCGTGTTACGATGGGGAACTCAGGGACCCGCTCTGGTGGCCTCAGGAAAGGCCAGTCCCCATGCGAGTTGCTAGGGGCCCACTCGGGATTCCTCTCCCGTCCATGCCGGGGCCTCAGTCCTTGTGTGGAGTCGGGGCCGGAACCTGAGGATTCCTCTCCAGTGTTGCCATGGATCTTGGGGTGCTTCTGAGTCCCCCAGGGGAGTCAGGCCTCGTCTCGAGTGGGGGCATGCACGTGCGCTTTCCTCCCGAGCTGCAGCAGTAGTGTCACGCTTCCTGTCACGTGGATCAAGGGATCTGTGGCTTTCCCTCAAGGCTTTCCCTCGAGGCTTTCTGACGAGGCTTTCCCACAGGGCTGTGCCACGAGCCACCTTGATGTGAGTCGATCCTCGGCGTGAAAGACGAGCCGGTGAAGGGAAAAGAGGTTCCTCTGGAATGGACTGAGACATCTGTGGGACTCTTGGAAAGGTGGCACGACCCTGGAGTTCCTCTCGCCGTTCCTGTTGAGAGGGCCTCCTCTTGAAATGCGTCGGGAACGCCGGGAACTCTTTCCCAAAGAAGCAGGGAAAGGATCCCTCATCTCGAGCTACGAGGTGGAAACGGGGCACTTCTGGATGAGGGTGGGACCCTCGTGATTCCTCTCGAGTGGAGACGGGTATGTCGGGGAACTTCTTGATTCGCACCAAGGGTGTGAAGGACCCTTTAGAAGTTCCAGAGGTGAGGTTTGAACAGCCTCGAGATGCCTCAGCGGAAATGGGCCTCATCTCGCCAGGAGGGGAGAAACTCCTGGATTTTCTCGAGTTGCGGCAGGTCTTCTCGAGTTACGACGGGGACCTGAGGGACCCGCTCTGGTGGCCTCAGATAAGGCCTGTCCCCATGCGAGTTGCTAGGGGCCTTCTCGGGATCCTTCTCCGGTCCATGCTGGGGCCTAAGACCTTGTGGAGTCGGGACCGGAACCTGAAGATTCCTCTCCAGTGTTGCCATGGATCTTGGGGTGCTTCTGAGTCTCCCCAGGGGAGTCAGGCCTCGACTCGAGTGGGGGCATGCACGTGGGCTTTCATTCCAAACTGCACCAGTAGTGTCACGCTTCCTGTCACGTGGATCAAGGGATCTGTGGTTGTCCCTCGAGGCTTTCCCTCGAGGCTTTCCCACGAGGCTTTCCCACAGGGCTGTGCCACGTGCCACCTTGGTGTGAGTCGATCCTCGGCGTGAAAGACGAGCCGGTGAAGGGAAAAGAGGTTCCTCTGGAATGGACTGAGACATCTGGGGGACTCTTGGAATGGTGGCATGACCCTGGAGTTCCTCTCGCCATTCCTGTTGAGAGGGCCTCCTCTTGAAATGCGTCGGGAACGCCGGGAACTCTTTCCCGAAGAAGCAGGGAAAGGATCCCTCATCTCGAGCTACGAGGCGGAAACGGGGCACTTCTTGATGAGGGTGGGACACTCGTGATTCCTCTCGAGTGGAGACGGGAATGTCGGGGAACTTCTTGATTTGCACCAAGGGTGTGAAGGACCCTTTCGAAGTTCCAGAGGTGAGGTTTGATCAGCCTCGAGACGCCTCAGCGGAAATAGGCCTCATCTCGCCTGGAGGGGAGAACCTCCTGGATATTCTCGAGTTGCGGCAGGTCTTCTCGAGTTACGACGGGGACCTCAGGGACCCGCTCTGGTGGCCTCAGGAAAGGCCAGTCCCCATGCGACTTGCTAGGGGCCAACTCGGGGTTCCTCTCCCGTCCATGCCCGGGCCTAAGACCTTGTGTGGAGTCGGGGCCGGATCCTGAGGATTCCTCTCCAGTGTTGGCATGGATCTTGGGGTGCTTCTGAGTTTCCTCAGGGGAATCAGCCCTCGTCTCGAGTGGGGGCATGCACGTGCGATTTCCTCCCGAGCTGCAGCAGTGGTGGCACGCTTCCTGTCACGTGGATCAAGGGATCTGTGGCTTTCCCTCGAGGTTTTCCCTCGAGGCTTTCCAACGAGGCTTTCCCACAGGGCCGTGCCACGTGCCACCTTGGTGTGAGTCGATCCTCGGCATTAAAGACGTGCCGGTGAAGGGAAAAGAGGTTCCTCTGGAATGGACTGAGACATCTGGGGGACTCTTGGAATGGTGGCACGACCCTATAGTTCCTCTCGCCGTTCCTGTTGAGAGGGCCTCCTCTTGAGATGCGACGGGAACGCCGGGAACTGTTTCCCGACGAAGCAGGGAAAGGATCCCTCATCTCGAGCTACGAGGTGGAAACGGGGCGCCTCTGGATGTGGGCGCGACCCTCGTGTTTCCTCTCGAGTGGAGACGGGTATGTCGGGGAACTTCTTGATTTGCACCAAGGGTGTGAAGGACCCTTTCGAAGTTCCAGAGGGGAGGTGTGATCAGCCTCGAGACGCCTCAGCGGAAAGGGGCCTCATCTCGCCTGGAGGGGAGAACCTCCTGGATTTTCTCGAGTTGCGGCAGGTCTTCTCGAGTTACGACGGGGACCTCAGGGACCCGCTCTGGTGGCCACAGGAAAGGCCAGTCCCCATGCGAGTTGCTAGGGGCCATCTTGGGATTCCTCTCCCATGGATGCCGGGGCCTAAACCTCGTGTGGTCGTGGCCGGAACCTGAGGATTCCTCTCCAGTGTTGACGTGTATCTTTGGTACTTCTGAGTCTCCCCAGGGGAGTGAGGCCTCGTCTCGAGTGGGGGCATGCACGTGCGCTTTCCTCCCGAGCTGCAGCCGTAGTGTCACGCTTCCTGTCCCGTGGATCAAGGGATCTGTGGCTTTCCCTCGAGGCTTTCCCACAAGGCTTTCCCACATGGCTGTGCCACATACCACCTTGGTGTGAGTCGATCCTCGGCGTGAAAGACGAGCCGGTGAAGGGAAAAGAGGTTCCTCTGGAATGGACTGAGACATCTGGGGGACTCTTGGAATGGTGGCACGACCCTGGAGTTCCTCTCGCCGTTCCTGTTGAGAGGGCCTCCTCTTGAAATGCGTCGGGAACCCCGGGAACTCTTTCCCGAAGAAGCAGGGAAAGGATCCCTCATCTCGAGCTACGAGGCGGAAACGGGGCACTTCTGAATGAGGGTGGGACACTCGTGATTCCTCTCGAGTTGAGACGGGAATGTCGGGGAACTTCTTGATTTGCACCAAGGGTGTGAAGGACCCTTTCGAAGTTCCAGAGGTGAGGTTTGATCAGCCTCGAGACGCCTCAGCGGAAATAGGCCTCATCTCACCTGGAGGGGAGAACCTCCTGGATTTTCTCGAGTTGCGGCAGGTGCTCTCGAGTTACTTCGGGGACCTCAGGGACCTTCTCTGGTGGCCTCAGTAATGGCCAGTCCATATGCGTGTTGCTTGGAGGCCTCACTGGATTCCTCTCCAGTGGATGCCGGGGCCTAAGACCTTGTGTGGAGTCGGGGCCGGAACCTGAGGATTCCTCTCCAGTGCTGACATGGATCTTGGGGTACTTCTGGAGGCTCACCAGGTGATTCCGTTCTCGTTCTGAAGGGGGGCATGTACGTGCACTTTCCTCCCGAGCTGTAGCAGCCGTGTCAGGCTTCCCATCACGTGGATCAAGGGATCTGTGGCTCTTCCTCAAGGTTTTCCCACGTGGCTTTCGCACAGGTCTGTCACACGTGACACCGTGTGTGAATCGATACTCGGCGTGAATTTCGAGGCAGTGCAGGGAAATCAGGTCCCTCGGAGTGGGCTGAGACATTTGGGGGACTTTTGCACTGTGGCACGAACCCTATAGTTCCTCTCGACTTTCTCATTGAGACCTCCTACTCTTGAGATGCGATGGGAACGCCAGGAATCCTTTCCCGATGAAGCACAGAAAGGATCTCTCATCTCGATTATGAGGTGGAAACAAGGCTCCTCTTGATGTTTCCTGAACCCTCTTTCTTCCTCTCAAGTGGAGACAGGATTGTTCTGAACTTCCTGAGTTGCAGCAAAAATGTGAAGGACCATTTGGAAGTTCTAGAGGGATGGTGCATTTTGCCAGGATATGCCTCAGCGTTAAAGGGCCTCATCTCTCCTGGACGCCTCCAGCATGTTTATCTCAGGGGCTGCTTCCACTGAGCTGCGGCTGTGGGACGGAGCCCAGACACGAGGGCCAGGCCAAAACCACCTGTACACGTCTCTGATGGGAGGAGAGTGCTCGGGAACCCACGTTTGTCAGGCACCTGCTAGGCTCCTACGGAGTCAGCCTCCGGGTGTTGGGGGCTGCAGACTCCATCCACAACCCCAGGGAGCCTGGTGCTCTCCGTGCAGCGGTGAGTCTGGGCGGCCAAACAAAGGCTGTAGAAGCCCTGCAGTTTCACTTCCCATCCATCTGACAGACCTCTAACTGCTGTAGCCCTCGGCAGGTTGGAACACACTGGCCCCTAACCCATCCACAAGGACGCCTGGGGAATAGGTTCAAAGGCAAAGAAGGAGTGTAGCTGAGGCCAGGAAGGCACAAGCGGCATCTCCCAAACTCGCCCAGCCTGCTCCTTCCTGGGCAGGAAGCCTAGCAGCGAGGAAAGTCTGGGAAAGGCTCGCCCAGGACAGAACTGCCTCGCGCCCTGGGCTGTGCCAGATCGGGACTCTGAGCCGAGCTGGAGCTCTGCCATACTGGAGGCGCACTCGGCTCCGCCCAAGCAGGGCTTCCAGCCCCACGCGGCTGGGCTGGCTCACCTTCCCCCGAGGAGGCTCCATCCCCGCATGCTGTCCACTCGGCTTCGAGGCTGGGGCGCCCAGCTCCTCCTGCATGTCTTAGCTCAGGGGCTGCTTCCCCTGAGCTGCAGCTGTGGGTGGGAGCCCAGACACGCAGGTGAAGGCCCCAACCACCTGCACAGGTCTCTGCTGGGGAAGAGAGCGCTAGGGAACCTAAGACTGTCAGGCACCTGCCGGGCGCCCGCTGAGTCAGCCTCCATGTGTGCTGGGCTGCAAACCCCAGCCAGGGGCCCTGGGAGCCTGGTGCTCTCCGTGCGATGCTGAGTCTGGGCAGCCAAGCAACCACTGGAGGAGCCCTGCAGTTGCCCTTCCCTTCCCTCTGACCGAGCTCTCACTGCTGGAGCCCTTGGCAGTGCGCATCGCACCGGCCCCTAAGCCCTCCCCAAGGATGCCTTGGGCCTAAGTGCAAAGGCAAGGCAGGGCCGGAGCTGAGGCCAGGAAGCCATCAGTGTCGTCTCCCAGCCTCGCGCAGCCTACTGCTTCCTGGTCAGGAAGCCTAGCAGCCAGGCAAGTCTGGGCAAGGCTCGCCCAGGGCAGAGCAGCTTGGCGCCAGGAACTCTGACAGAACGGGCCTCTGAGCAGAGCTGGAGCTCTGCCGTGATGGAGGCGCAATCGGTTCCGTCCAACCAGGGCTTGCAGCCGCACGTGGCTGGGCTGCCTCGTCTTCCCCCAAGGAGGCACTCTTTCCCCCATGCTGGGCACTCAAGTTTCAGGTGGGGGCGCCCCGCCCTTCCGACAGGTCTTGGCTCAGGGGCTGCTTCCCCTGAACTGGGTCTGTGGGCGAAGCCCAGACACGCAGGGGCAGGCCCCAACCACCTGCACACGTCTCTGCTGGGGAGGAGAGCCCGAGGGAAACTACGTCTGTCAGGAAGCTTCCAGGTAACCACGGAGTCAGCCTCCGGGTGTGTGGGGCTGCAGACCACAGCCAGGGGACCTGTGAGCCTTGTGCTCTCCAGTGGGGCTAAATCTGGGCGGCCAAGCATTCACTGGAGAAGCCCTGCAGTTGCCCTTCCCTTCCCTCTGACAGAGCCCTCAGTGCTGGAGCGCTTGGCTTTGTGGCACTCACTAGCGCCTAACCGGGACTCCAAACCACGAACTCGACCCTGACTTCAAAACCGTATATCCCGAACCCAGAAACCGAATCCGGAGCTCCAGTCCGCAAACTGTGAACCTGAACCCTAACCCAACTCCGAGCCTGAACACCATCCCCTATATTTCAGTCTCAGACTCCAATTTCTTAACCGAAAGCGCAAACCGGGAACCTCTAACCCCAAGCCGAACCCCATACCCCAAACCCCAAACCCATAATCAGAACCAGAAACCCCAAACCGCTAACCCGAACACCGAACCGTGTACCCCAACCCATATACCGAATCCAAATCTTGAACCCCAAGGACCGAACTCCCAACCTGAAGCAGGATCCCCTAACCCAAACCCCTACCTGAACCCCTAATCCAAACCCGAAATCCAAGCACCAAACCCCTAACCCATAACCTGAACTGCAAACCCCTACCCTAAAACACCAACCCCAATCACTAACCCCTAACCTGAACAGCGAACCCCTTAACTGAACCCCAATCCATGAATCCCGAACCTCGAGCCCCAAACCCCAAACCCCAAACCCCAATGCCAAACCCAAATCGCAAACCCCTAAACTGAATCGAAACCCCAGAACCTAAGCCCCAGACCCCAAACTCCTAACCCATACCCCAAAGTCCAAACTGCAAAACCCTAACCGGAACCCCAAACCCCAAACAATGAACCACGTACCCCAAACCCCGAACCACATACCCCAAACATGGAACCCAAACCCCAAACCCCATACCCTGAATCCGAACCCCTATCCCAACTGCAAACCCCAAACCCTGAACCGGGAACCCCAAACCCCTAACCCGAACTCAAAACCCCTAACCCAATCCCCAAACTCCGAACCACAAACCCCTAACCCGAACCGTGAACCCCTAACCCTAACCCGAACCCGAACCCCTAACCCGAGCCCCAAACCCCAAACTCAAACCCCGACCCCCATACCCCAAACCGCAAACCCCGAACCACGTAGCCCAAACCCCGAATCCATAACTTGAACCCCGAACCCCAAATCCGGAACCCAAACCCCGAACCCCAAACCGCTAACCCAAACCCCAAACCCAAACCCAAACCGCACACCCCTAATCCCTTACCGGAACCGCAAACCCCTAAACCGAACCCTAAACCCTGAACCCAAACCCCTAACCTGTACCACACACCCCACACCTCGAACCCTAACCCCAAACCCCTAACCCGAATCACAAACCCCTAACCCGAACCCCAAAGCCCAACCGCGAACACCAAAGCCGAACCCTAAAATCCGAAACCCAAACCCCAAAACCCAAACCCCCAAACCCAAACTCCAAACCCCTAACCCGAACCCCAAACCCCAAACCCCTAAACAGAACCCCAAACCGCACACCCCAAACCCCTAAGCCAAACCCCGAACCTCCCACCCCTAACTCCTAAGCCGAACAGCGAAACTCTAAACTGCACCTCACAACCCCAACCCCAAACCAAGAACCCAAACCCCCCAACCCCAAACCCCAAATCTCTAATCTCGACCACCGAACCACAAACCTCACATACTGAACCCCTAATCAGAACCCCAAACCCCAATCCCCGAAACCCAAACCCCAATCCCAAACCCCTAATCCCTAACCCGAACCGCGAACCCATAAACTGAACCCAAAACCCCCAACCCCCAACCCTGAACCCAAACCCCAAACCCATAACAGGAACCCCAAACCGCGAATCCCTGACCCAAATCCCAAACTCCAAACCCCAAACCCCTAACCCCTAACCAATACCGCGAACCCCTAATCTGAACCGAGAACCCCTAACCCGAACCCCAAACCCCAAACCCTAACCGAGAGCCCCTAACACAAACCCCAAACCCCAAACCCAAACCGCGAAGCCCAAACCCCAAACCCCTAACCCGAATCCCAAACACAAAACCCTTAACCCAAATCCGAAACCCCCAACCCAAACCGCGAACCCCAAACCCCAAACCCTTAACCCGATCCTCAAATCCCAAACCCGAACCGCGAACCCCTAACCCGAACCCCAAATCCCAAACCCCTAAGCTGAACCTTGAACCCCTAATCGGAACCCCAAACCCCAAACTAGAACCACGAACCCCTAACCCCAAACCCTGAACTCCAAACCCCAAACACGAACCGCGTACCCCAAACCCGAACCCTGAACCCTAACCCAAACCCGAATCCAAACCCTAAGAAGAGAGGGGATTCCCTGAACCCGAACTCTGAACCTGAACCCTAACAAGTTGAGGGGATGCCAGAACCCTAACCCTACCCCTAACAATAAAACTCTAAAATAAACAGAAACTTTTCTGGCCTAAGCCGCGCCCCTTGCGGGCCCCCACCCGCTAAAAGCGAAAGAGACAATCCCGTACTTGAACTTCTGACCCACGGAGCCAGATTGCCCATTTACTTGGCTGTCCACCTAACCGCTATGCTACCCAGGCTCACTGGGTTGTATGTTGCTCCCAGGCACTCTTCAAGCCTCGGCCCGCCAGGGCAGGCTAATAAAGAACTATGGGCCCTATTAGCGCTCACTTTAAGCTGTAACCCTAACCCTAATGCCAACCCTAACCTGAACTCTAAGAAGAGGGGGGTTCCCCGAATTCTAACCCTAACCCCGAACCAGAACAAGTTGGGGGGTTGCCCGAACCCTAACCCTAAGCTTAACAATAAACCTCTAAAATAAAAATAAACTTTTCTGGTCGAAGCCCCGCCTCTTGCGGTCCCCCGCCCCCTAAGAGCAAAAGAGTTAAACTGGGTACTTGAACTCTAGACTTACAGACCATAGTCTGCCTGCCTACCAGCCCGCCTAACCGCTTCACCACAGAGGCTAGCTGCTTCTAACACACCTCCCGGGCCCTCTTCAAGCCTCTGCCCGCCAGGGTCTGGTTCTATAGAATATCATGGCTGTCCTAGGTCATCTTTGCTTTCTGTAGTCATCGTTTTATCCCAAAATCATAGACAGATCAGCTGAGAAAAAGCGTGGATTGTCTCGGTGGGGTGGATTTGCTTGTCCTTGTGTGTCACCTGGAGGCAGGCGCGGTCCCGCGGGCTGTCCTGGAAGGGGGCGTGGGGGTGGGGCGCACCGTGCGCGCGTCGGGGGCGGGGCGAACCTGGGCGGGTCTGGGGCGGGATGAACACGGCGGCGCGTCGGGGCCAGGGGTTCCGGGTTGTGCTCTCAGGGCTCGCCATTGCAGCTGGGAATGCTCGTTTCGTGGGCTCCTGGGTCCCCGTCGATCGGCATCCAGCGAGCAGAGCGGAGGGCTGTGGACCACAGGTAAGGGAACTCGGACTCGGCGGAGCAGGGAACCATGTATTCTGCCCTCTTTGTTTGCAGTCTCGGAGGCGACTAACACGGCGGTCGCAGAAAAGCCTCGCCTTTGGGGCCAAGGGTTTTACCGCTTTACCCCTTTGCATAAAGCTCAGACCCGCGCGGTTTTCCCAAGCAGCTTAGTGTATTGCTTCCTACAGGCCTGGAGAGGATACCAGGCAGGAAGGCCAGGCGTCTCCAGACAGGGAAAATAGACTGCAAGTGTCAGACGTTTTTTTCTCTCTCTGAAGAGGCAGGAGGAGACAAAAGAGTGTTGCATTTTTTTTCTCCATCTTGATACAAATTTAAAAGGAGGTTTCTGGGAAGATTCTGTGTTGCCATGACAACTCCTGGCTCCACCTGAATGTAACTTTTCTCAAACCTTGAACTAAGCAATGCCTTTTTCTTATGGAAATGTTTGTCTTAAGGTATGGAAATGTTAGTCTTCAGTTATGTTAATGTACTATTTACCCAAGGCTCTGTCTTCCTGTCAGTTCCCCCTAAAGGCTCAGAAACGACTTGACAAACCAGTCTGTTTACTCATACCTTGTTCTCTTAATCTATGTGAATGAAACTATATATTTGCTTGGAAATCTGCCTTTCTTCAAGATTCATGTCCATCATTTTATGGCCTGGGATGACTCATCTGCTGCCAATGTTATCTCAATGCATGCTGTGGGTGAGGGGCCTGGTGCCATTCTCGGAGACATTGTCTTTCTTTCATTAGCAGACTGCTAGTGGCTGTATAACATCTGGCTAAAGACTAGCAGGGGGTCCTCTTTCTTCCGCCTTCTAATGTCTACGTCAGCAGCTCTCTCGATCTCTTTTATACTTTAATAAAACTTTTTAACAGAAAACCTCTGAGCCATCAAGCTTCGTCACTTGCCCTGGATTGAATTCTCCTCTGGAGGCCAAGAATGCTGGCATCTTTTGTGGTTTAGCAACCACCTTTCAGCCTTTTGTAATTCATATTGAATCTTCATTTCAGATTGAAGATGCATTCCACGGTATTGCCAACTGAAGTCTTCTCATCGCTATGGAGTATCTGTCCATGTCTTTAGGGTATTTTTCAGCAATCATGTATCATTTCCAGTGTGCCAGTCTTGTCATCCTCATTCCGTCCATAGCAAAATCTTTTATTAATGTTGACATGATTGAAAGGGAATTGTTTGTTTAAATTCCTTTTCAGATTGTTATTTGCTGGTGTATACAGATAACACTGTGTCATCATTCATTTGTATCAGTTTGGACAGCTTGATAGTTGTCTTTAATTTCTTTAATTTCTCATAATTTAAGATGACCCTGGCTCATCTATTTACAGTCTCACCCCTAGTCTCAGTCATTTCTTCAAAGAACTGTCCCTTTTTTTAACATTACATTATTTTTGACTATGCTGGGTCTTTACTGCTAGTTTGTCTAGTTGTAGTGAGCAGAGGCTACCCTCTAGTTGCTGTGCCATGGCTTCTCATTGCAGTGCTTTCTCTGTTTGCAGAACTTGGGCTCTGGAGCATGCAAACTTCAAGAGTTGTTCAAAGGCTTCGTTGTCCCTGGGCGTGTGGAATCTTCTACACAGGGATTGAACCCGTGTTCCCTGCATCGGTAGGCAGATTCTTTACCACCGGGCCATCGGAGATGTTTCCTGTTCCCTTTTATTAGAGAATGATATTTAAAACATACATGGAGGAGCTCAATATGCTCAGCTGACAATGCATGGATATATATATATACATGTATTCCAGCTCACCTTTGAACATATGCAGTTAAAGGTAATTTGTGATGATGTCTCCAACCCGATCCGCCAGGACATGGACATTGTAACGTTTCCTTTTGTTTATCTGTAACTTTGCATTCCAATGGTAAGATACCTGGCTTCCACCGCTTGTCATACACAGAATTCAGTGCTTGTCCCACGTGGTTACTGAGAAAAAACTGTCAGATTGTCTTTCAAAGGGGGCTCTGCGTGCATTGCACCAGTATCTTGAGGATGTTTTTGTATGCTAGTTTACTATCAGTATACCCTCAGTGGCCAGGTGTCTATTTCAGTCGCTACCAGTTATGAATGGGCTTGTTTGCTCTAGTGTTCTTGGATAATGCGAGTACAGTTTCTTTGTCAGATATGCATTTTTTTTAGGAAAACAGTTTTATTTATTGTTGGCTGTGTTGCATCTTTGTGTGTGGGCTTTTCTCTGGTTTTGGTGAGCATGGGCCATAACTAGTGGTTTTCAGGCTTCTCACTGCAGTGTCTCTTCTTGTTGAGGGGCACAGGCTCACGGGCTTCAGTGGCTGCAGCATGTGAACTCGGCATCGTGGCTTCCAGGATCTAGAGCACAGGCTGGGCAATTGTGGCACACGGGCTCCATAGGATGTGGGATCTTCCCATCCTAGGGATCGCACATGCATCTCCAGCACTGGCAGGTGGATTCTTTACTATGGAACCACCAGGGCATATTTTAGATTCTAGTTTTCCACACATGTATCTAGTGAAAGAGGCCAGGATCAAGAGGCATGGCAGCTGGGAATCCTCAGCCACAGCTCTGGTGTGCTATCCAAAGCTCTGGGGCCTTTGGTGAGCAGCTCAGCTTCCCTGGGACTGTTTCCTCCCCTCAGAAATGCCCTGCTTTTGGACTGCAGCCCACCAAGCTCCTCTGTCCCTGGGATTTCTGAGACCAGAGTACTGCAGGTGGTGCCATTTCTTTCTCTGCTGCTGCTGCTGCGTCGCTTCAGTCGTGCCTGACTCTGCATGACCCCATAGACAGCAGCCTCCCAGGCTCCTCTGTCCCTGGGATTCTCCAGGCAAGAACACTGGAGTGGGTTGCCATGTGCTTCTCCAGTGCAGGAAAGTGAAAAGTGAAAGGGAAGTCACTCAGTGAAGTCGTGTCCGACTCTTAGTGACCCCGGGGTTGCAGCCTACCAGGCTCCTCTGTCCATGGGATTCTCCAGGCAATGGTACCGGAGCGGCTGCCATTGCCATTTCCTTCTCTACAAGATAGCGTTTTGAAGATATTTTCTCCTGGATATTGCTTTTGATGAAGGAAGGGGGATCCCTTCCAGGGCTTGAGAGTGAGTTCTTGTCTGACACTGGGCAATGAGTTGTCTGAGGAGAGGAGTGCTGTCCAAGCGAGAGGCTTTATTGGGAAGGGCTGCCGGGGTGGAGGGCAGGAGGGTGAGGGAAACGGAGAGAACCACTCTGTCACGTGGCTCACAGTCTCAGGTTTTATGGTCATTGGGTTCATTTCTGGTTTGTCTCTTGCCAGGCATTCTGAACTGGGATCCTTCTTGGGGGCACACACATCACTCAGCCGAGATGGATTCCAGCGAAGTGGATCCTGGGAGGTTGGTAGGACCTCTGAACTGGAGCCTCCCATCACCTGACCTCTCCAGAATTCTGGTTGGTGGTAGCTTGTTCGTTCCTTGTTCCTTCCCAGGACCTCCTGTTGTAAGATGACTCCTGCAAGTGTTTTCTTTTCTGTGTCGCCTGGCCAGGGTGGGTGGTCCGTGGTTCATTTAACCGTTTGTTTTGGTTCTCTCGAGTAAGGTCCTCCACAGGGTAAATGTATGAAATGATAAAAGGCAATGTTTTAAATAATTGATATTCATAATTTGGTAAGCTGGCTTTTTTTGTGTGTGTTAGACCTGATCACCAGACCAAAGGTCATGTAGAACTTTTGTAGTTTTCTAAAATTTCCATAGTATTTTAAATGGAGTTACCTTGTTGCAAAGTTTGTGTTTATGTTCATATTTTTTTAAACAGTTATTTCTTTTTAGTTGATTGATCATTGCTTTACAATATTGGTTTGATTTGTCATACATCCACATTAGGTGTACCTATGTCCTCTTGCTCTGGAATCTCCCTCCCACTTCACACCCATTCCCACCTCTCTAGGTTACTACAGAGCCCCAGTTTGAGTTCCCTGAATCATACAGCAAATTCCCATTGGTTGTCTATTTACAAATGTTGGTGTACCTGCATCCATGCTGCTCTCTCCATTCATCTCACCCTCTCCTTCTTGTTCCCCACCCTCGTCTGTAAGTCTGTTCTCCATGTCTGGATCTCCATTGCTGCTCTGGGAACAGCCTCATCAGTACCATCCTTCTAGATTCCATGTTTTTCTCTCTTTGACTGACTCCCTCCCCTTTATTAGAACAGACTCAAATGTGTTCCTTTTTATGGCTGCATTCCATACAGGCTCTGATTGTTCCTTAGCCATGTTTTGCGGAGGGTCACGGAGCTATTCTGCTCCATTTCAGTTTGGGCTTCCAGTCTGAGTGCTCGCAGCAGAGCTGCTTCTGGGTGAGCCCTCTGAGGTCTGTGAGCGCAGGGCTGCCCGCTCTTCTCTTGTGGCCCGCAGGGGGCGCCAAACCCCGCTCTGAGCCGCGGGCGCAGGACGCTTTGCCTTTAGACTCTGCTCCGTGAGCAGCTGGCGGGAGCTTTGTCTCCTCAGGACCATCAGGGCTCAGGCTTCTGGAGAACAGGGCTGCATCCAGGCTGAGAGGAGCAGGGTTGCCTCAGTGCCCACCAGCAGGGAGGCACTGCCAAAGCGAAAAATGAGGACCGAGTAGACGTTTCCTGTGTCCAGCTGAGGGCTGAGTGGAGGTCCATCTCAGAGGACTCAGGGGGAAAGAGCTCCGTGTGCAAAACGGTGGGTTTTTAGTTAGATTTGCGTTAGATGATGTAGAGGATGAACACTGATGTTCTTCCGTGTAGGTGGCCGTTTCCCTGTCACTGTTTCTTGAGAAGACTGTCCTTTCCTCTTCGCTCGTTCCTGGTTTGATTTTCAGGAATTGACCATGTACATGTGGGTTCGTTTCTGGGCTCTCTATTCTCTCCTGGAGGCCATGTGTCTGTGTTCCTGCCAGTTCCTCACTGTGGTGATCACTCCAGCTCCGTGATGTCGTTTGAAGAGGGATAGGAAGATGCCTCCGGCTGTGTTCCTCTTTCTCAGAGTCTTTTTGGCCGTTTAAGGTCCTGTTCAACATTAGCAGTCTAATATTAGGAATATTTCTATTTCTGTGAAAAATGCCATTGAATATTATTTTGTGATTGCAGTCAGTGTATTTGTTGATGACTTTGGTTGGAATGGACCTTTTAATTCCTCATTGTTCCAGTGCATGCGCGTGGAATAATTTTCTGTGTATTTGTATTTTCTTTGGTTTCTATATCAGGGCTTTCTAGTTTTCTGACTACTGGTCTTTTATGTTCTTGATTAAGTTTGTTGCTAGATGTTTTATTTAAGTGGGATTGTCTTAATTTTTTTTTTCTGATTGTTATTAGTGTATAGAAATGCAAGTGATTTTTGGACTGTAAATGGTAGTATTTTATAGGATTGTAAATTGATCCAAAATGATTCAGCTTTACTGAATGTAGTCTAACAACTTTTTGTGAAGTTATGTGGAACATTTTATCTGTCAAATCTGTTTCTCCTGCAGTAGGTCATCCAGAGGACCCAAGACATGGTGGTTACTAATAGACTTCCCACAGTACTTCTTCATTCCATGTGGACTCCTTCAAGGGCAGTGAGCATCGCAGCTTCCCTTGAACTTCGTCTGGGTAAGTCTTGGCCTGTGTAAGAAAGTTTCCTGCCTGTCTACTCTAAATGTCTTTTGTGGTATTGACATGGTTGTTTTGAAACCTAGTATACTTTCCAGTCATTTAAAATGTACAGAAAATGCCCAGCAATGGGAACAAGTGCTAGCATTTGCCACATCATCTAAAATACTCTCTGTGTTTTATCCAAAATGGGTACCTTCTGCAGAACCAGCACATAATCTCCAAAATCAGGAAATCGTATTGAATCTACATTATAATGTAATCCACAGCCCCACTTCCGCTTTTAGCAATTGTTCAAGTGTATGAGTATATCTTTTTTTTTCCATCTTCATCCTTTTTTCTTTATTTAGAGTGTTACTGAGATTTTCAGTTATTTGGACAGACTTGATGGATTGAAAGCAGACATGGTGAATAAGGGTTCTGGGTGGCCTTTCCTATATGGATTTTTTTTTCACTGAAGATGGTTTTACTATTTCTTCATGTTGTAACATGTATGAATCCTGCATTCTTTCTCCCCCCATAGTAATTAAAAATAAATAATATGCCATTTACCATTTAGACATTTGTAAGCATACAGTGTTGTAGCAGACAACCTTTTCTTGTTTTGCAAACCAGTGTAATAATGTGCACCTTGTGCATGCTTTGGAGAAACTCAGGAAACTGAGTCAGTGACTGAAATGGCCCAAGATATCACCTTAGATTCCATCTTCATCTAAAAACAAAACAGGCACTTCCTGGTGGTCCAGTGGCTGAGACTGGACTCTCAGGAGGCCCAGGTTCATTGCCTGATCCAAGAAGTAGATCTCCCATGCCACAACGGAGAATTTGCATGCTGTAGCTAAATATCTGGCTTGCCTCAATGAAGGTTGACCTGGCACAGCCAAATTAAAAAAGAAACAAATATTTAAAAAATACAACCAAAGGAAAGGAAGGGTATGGTTGTTGTGCAGATTTATGGCTTAGCTTTCCCTATGGGTAGAAAAGAAAAAAGAGTTTCAAAAGACTGTGTCTCATCCTTCTATCTGGCATATAGAGAGGATTCCTTTGAAATGAGATTTCTCTGGTAAATGTGACTCACAGAAGAGCTGTCTTGAACTTGGGTTTCAGAGATGATCATGTGTCCTCTAAAAAAATAAAAGTTAATTGGGTCCAACTAACTCTCATGCTGAGGTGGTATATTTTGTGGTAGCATTTGCTCCCCTTCACTTTGGATGTATCCCCATTTGTTTACACTGTCGTCTACTGAAGACATCCTGATATTTGAAAGTGTTTAGTTATTACAAGTAGAGCTGTTGTATATAATCATGCGATCCTTTTTGTCTGGACGTTTTCAAAGCTGTTTAGTAAGCGCTAGACATGCAGTATTCAGGTCACAGGTGAGCCTTGTTTAGCTGTGGGAAAATCCAGCTATGTTTCTCTGTGGCATGTGGGATCTTCTGGGGTAAGGGATCGAACGAGAGTGTCTTGCAGCCACCGGAGAAGCTGTGCCCTACCCCCTTTCTTTGGAGTTGACTGGATCTAATAGGTGTGCAGTGCTACCTCACTGTTATTTTCATGTGTCATTTCCTAATGATAGGTGATTTTGAGTCTTTTTGACAGGCTTATTTACTATCTTTGTATTTTTGTAGGCCAGGTGTTTAGGTGTATACATTTTTTATGAGATTGTTCTAGATTTTTTGGTATATTTGGAGTACAATCCTTTATCAGATATGTATTTTATAAATATATTTTCCTGTGGCTTGTGTTTAAGTTTTGTGAATAAGGTTTTTCACAGTTTAAATTTCTAATTGTTTAAAGTTGATGTTATATATGTTTTATATCCTTTTTTGGATAGACTTTAGTGTGTCGTTGTTGTTGTTGTTAAATTTTATAAGCAGATGTGAGGTAATGTAGATACGGTTTTAAGCTAAGCTGAGGTACCATAGATACAGTTTTGCCTTTTGTATGTTGAGAAGTTTGAGTGAGCTTGGTGTACACTGTAACGTTATGTCAACATTGATTTGACTGGATATAGCTTCCAATTATTTGTCTAATTGGTTTTGGAGATATCACGGGAAGTCAGTTTTTCCAAGGGAAACTGAGGTCCATGAAACATGAACTCTCTTCGATCGGTCGGAATCACTTTCTGCTATTTCTGACAGATTTGACTTGTTTGGATATCTCATACGAGGGGAATCACAGAACGTTTGTCTTTTTCTTGGTCTGGTTTCTTTCACTTAATCTAATGACCATAAGGTTTGTCCACATTGTCGCATTGTCAGAATTACTGACTTTGAAGGGCCGAATCAGATTCCATTGTGTGTATACCACAGTTTGTTTATGGAATTGGCTGCCATGGACACTTAGATTACTTCTCTTTGTTTGCCAGTGTGAATCATGCTGGTGTGAGTATGACTGAAGAAGTATCCATTTTTTCAGCCCCCTTTCCCAATCTTTTTGGGTACATAGCATGAATTGGATTCGAACTATGTGTTTATTCCACGTGTTCATTTTGGAGTCATTTCTGTAATGTCTTGCAGAGTGGCAGCACCATTTCATGGACTTTTTTGTATGGTGGAATAACGTTCAAGCTTCCGAATATACCTTGTGTTGCATATTCAGTCTCCCACCAACGGACACTTGAATGAGCTCTACCTTTGAGCTATTGTGAATGTCACTGTGAATATTTGTGTACCAGTTTTTGTTTGAATTATTAACAAATACATTACTATATATAAAAGAAGCCACAAGGACCTACGGTACAGTTTAGGAAACTATTAAATATCTTATGATAATGTATAATGGAAGAGAATCTCAAAAGGAATATAGGAAAAGCACATAGTAAGCATGATATTTATTGTGCCAACACTATGAGTTATCAGAGCACTACTCAACGTGTATTTATACATGTCACTAAAATATTCACATCTGTAAGGATATTATAAAAAATTATATAAAAAATCAAGAATTCAAACAGAGAATAAATAAACTTCCTGCCATTGCTCCTCATCATGTATACGCTAATACTACCTGTAACACTCATTGTATAAGTGCTGGACTAGCAATTGACATTCTTGTAAACCAAGAGATTGTGAAGGTGTAAGGAAATATAACTTATTGAATTCCTTAATGAAGGATTATAGAACTCTATGTCCATGAAGCGAATGAAATTCCGTTTTATTGAGCCACATTCTGACTAGAGTGATGAGCTTCCACCCCACCCAACGTTAGTTCACAATGAAATCCTGCAGTCCTCTGGCCTCAATGTCTGCTTCCTGCTACCGAGAAAGAAAAGATGAGGAAGTCCTGACCAAACCGATGCTATTTTTCTTTTTCTGATTTGTATTTTATCACAGGGCTTGGCAAAAAGAGGGCCCAACCTGTTTTTAGAGTTCCATCCCGAGGGTTCCTCCGGCAT
The DNA here is from genome assembly GCF_023091745.1 of Budorcas taxicolor. Lineage (NCBI taxonomy): Eukaryota > Metazoa > Chordata > Mammalia > Artiodactyla > Bovidae > Budorcas > Budorcas taxicolor. The sequence continues at coordinate 129,415 of NW_026291591.1, forward strand.
GTTCCCTGTGTTGACAAACTGCTGATTATTTTCAACAAAGGACAGTGATCTGCACTTCACTATCTGTTGCTTGAGCTGGAATAGCAGGCATCCCTTGAAGTGCAGTCCTTCATGCTGAAGTAGGCATCCCTGAAGCAATAGTATAAGAGGAACACATTTATCATGTAGACATCACATCCCATGCTTTTGTAATAATTTTTCAGTTATACCCATCATCATCGGAGGAACTGACTTATCCCAGTAATAACAAGAGTGCCCAGTATAACAGTTCCTTGACTTATGAGTACTTCCTATGAGTACCCTTATGAGTACTTCTTCCAATGTTGTTTCTCCTACTTTGGTCATGAACAGTAGAAGCTGATGGCAGTGGTCCTTGAAATGTATGTCGATTCCCAGGTGGCGCAGTTGATAAATAAATAATCTGCCTACCAGTGCAGGAGGTGGAAGTGATGTGGGTTTGATCCCTGGTTCAGGAAGATAACAATTCATACACATGTTTTATGTGAACAAGTTTGATACTCATGAGTTTCTTTCTTCTGTATACAGAAAAACAAATGCTGTTCAAGGACACTGACAGAACCCTGATTTCGAAAATCAGATCTGTATTGTGAGCAATGCTTAGATATCCATGAGTCGAAGCATAGCATTATGCCTATCATCCTTGTATTTCCCTCAGTGAAATATGTGGAGGAAAACTCTTCATTCATGGTCTAGATTCACGAAGAAGCTAAAGAGCATTCATCCTTTACGTTGACAACTGTGAATTTAAATCTGTGAATCCTATGTGACAACCACACATACCAACATGAGTTATTAGTATTATATCAATATTTTTAGTCCTATTGTATGTCAACTAAAAAAATCAATGTATAATTGTACATGAAGTCAAGACATAAAATCAGTGCAAATACAAAATGTTCCATCCTTTGAGAAAGGGAGAAAAACATCTCTGTGCTTAGCCTATTGCATTTTTATGTATTAGATCCTTAAGTAGTTTATTCACCACACCCTATGAATGATTCACAGATCTTCAGAGAAGAAAGGATCATTTCTCTTTAACAATGAGTAGTTCAACTCTTCTCAAAGCCAAGTCATAAGTGAGTCTAATTTTGTGTGAGACCATGAAAACTCAGTGTTTTCATTATGCTTGTGCTTATGATGGGAGGAGGTCTGAGAAGGCACTTCTGAAGGTTTATTCATACCAGTCGTTCTCATATGTATCGAGTCTTTGAAGGTCGAATCACCGAGGTGTTGCTTCTACACTTGGACTAGGCTGAGTAGCAACATTCCCTTTCTCCCTAAGTGCAGTAGACGTGTTCCCAACCTGTCTGTCTTCTGTCCTCTGGAGTATGTATTGCTTGAGCTCACCACAGCCTATTAGATGGAAATCGTCAGGATATTCTGGAAGCCCTTTTTATTTCAGTCTGTTCAGGAGGTTACCACTGCTGCAAACCTCTGGATTTTACCATGCACTTTTAACAACCTCAGATGAAGGATCCAAGTCAACAGTCGTGACAGCCACGGGCTTCCATGGCCTATCCATGATTGTTGGCTTTGCTTTCATAATCATCCTGTTTCTTATACCAACTAAACTGTCACTGTATTTTTTTATTACCATTCTATCTTTGATGGTTTTTAGATCTATTATGGATTTTCCTATATATCTTCACTTATCGGTGAGGGTCTTATGTTAGTAGTAGTTACGACAACTGACTTCCAGTCAGTTAGCTGTGGCAGAATAGAAAAAAGAATGACCCACTGTATATTATTAATATTATGTATCAATATATTATTCGTTTTATTGTTTGCAGTCATCCACTTCCAAGTTTCCGAAATAAACTGTCAGAAAAATCACATCCTTTTGAATGTCCGTTTGACTGAGTAGGAGCACGGAAATGTTATTCCATAAAATTGTTTACAGTTTCCATTCCGTTTCTCCTGTTTGATGTAGATATTGGCCTTTGGTTCTATCACTAGCTTTGCAAGTAAAAAAAAAATTAATTAGAGCTCATATGGTAATTTTACTGTTAGCAATAATTTTAGCATAAAATGAACACAGAAGAGGTTACAGTAGACCGAATATGAAAGTCAGTTTAAAAGAAAACATAGTGTTGAATGTTTACAGTAGGAATATAGTTATGAAGTTCCTTTATTATGATTCTATCCTTTCCGTTTCTTTTGCAGGGGTGTGAATGTACAGATTCCAGTACTATGGCTGGAGTGAATAATAGTATCGTTATTCTTGAGAGCAACTCTACTAAGTCTTCACGCTCACGTCACTCAAGGTTTTTTAATACCTATTATGTTAGTCGTGTTTGTTGTTTGTGAAGTCACATAAGTTGCATTCATTCAAGCAATAGTATCAAACAGCTATGGCATCAATTATAGATGTGAATCGATAGCGAATGTGAATCCATTTCACTGTGACAAGTTATTATTGTAGATATTCTATTCATGCCAGTAACAAAGCTGTGCAGAAATCATACAATGTTTATTAAGAAAATGAGATTTACTAATTTGTTTTATTCTTCTATTTCTTTTAAACAGATTGAATGACAACAGGCTCAACTTTTCATTCACTTGTATGACTGTGAGCAGTTTGACCAAGTTGAAGAAGATGACTCGTTTGTAGTCTTCCTCATCAGCTCATTCCATCTACTGGCTTTCAAATCATTTAGTACAGAGCTCACCATCTAGGTGTTCATCCAGTGTTTTGTTTGCTTATCATGCAGGATCATTTGAAAAGGATAAGTATGTGTGTATGAGTTAGAGCTCTGATCCCAAGAGTCCATGTAGAAGCTTCCCCTGAGAAATGTATCATTTTTGCACCAATGCTACTGAAATGTGTGAATGTGGTATACCACGCATCCCAATAAGTGTAAACAGCTTCACATGCTACTTATTTGAAACGACCAGTACTCATGACATTCCATTCATCTGAGGACTAAGTATAGCCAACTTAGGCTGTGTTTCCCAAATAGACTTTGAAGCATTCTTCACACAGTCCTTCATCGATGCCAGTTTTCAGATCGAAGAAACCCTTGCTCCGTGAAGTTTGTGAACACATATACTCATGTTTTGTTTGAGATTTTCAAGTCATTCTTCAGTTTTGTTGGAGGAATGGTTCTGTATTTGCCCCGTGGATCCCCAAATCCACTGATGTTCATGTGTCTTGGGGCTTCCCAGGTGGTTCTAGTGGTAAAGAACATGTGGAACATACCCATGCAGGAGACATAGGAGATATGGATTCGATCCCTGGGGCGGGAAGATCTCCTGAGGGAGAGCATGGCAACCCACTCCAGTATCCTTGCCTAGAGAATCTCATGGAGAGAAGAGCCTGGTGGGGCCTAGTCCATATGATCCCAAAGAGTTGGACACAATGTAAGTGACTCAGCACAGCACATGATTCATTGTCATAGCTAATATAATGGAGATGACATCAGAAGAAGCACCAGCGGGCAAAAGTCAATATCCATCACTTTTCAACTTTGGAATGTATTGTGATATTTTACATCCATATTTGTATGACTTGATAGTTGGCGAATCGATGCATATGAAGGCCTGATTGTGTTATATGTATGTTGAGGGAAGATATATTTTTCTGTGGTTTGACATATGGTTCCCATTTCATTCGTAGACATCTGCATACTCATCACTTATCATCATTTTTTTTGAAAAGACCATTGTTTTGAAAGGTTGTTGTCTAACCAGGAAAGATGCTGGAATTCTTGGGCTCCTTAGAGGAAGAATTCAACCCGGGGTCAGTGATGAGGCTTCATCACTCAGAGCTTTTGTGTCGCAACGTTTTATTAAAGTATAAAAGAGAGAAAGCTTCTGACATAGACATCAGAAGGGGGCAGAAAGAGTGCCCCCCTACTCATCTTTAGCTGGATGTTATCTAGCTACTAGCAGTCTACTCATTAGAGAAAGGAATGGCAGCAGACCCCTCACCCACAAGAAATATGGAGATGACCGTGGCACCAGGTGAGTCATCCTGGGCCATAAAACGATTGATATGAGCAAATAGATCGCTTCATTCACATAGATCAGGAGAACCATGTAAGAGTAAAGTATATTGGTTTGTCAAGTCAGTTCTGAGCCTTTAGGCAGAACCTACTTGAAGATAGAGTCTAGGGTAAATACATAGTACATTCACATAGCTTAAGGCAAACCTTTCCATAAGAAAAATGCCTTGGTCAGCTCAAAGTATGAGAAAAGTGACGTTCAGGTGGAACCAGGTGTCATTCTAGCAACACAGAATTGTAAGAGAAAACCTCTTTTTAAATTTGTATCGAGAAGGGGAAAAAAGAGAACAGGTTGTTTCCTCCTGCCTCGGAAGTGACACATAACAACTGTCTTGACACTTGCACCCCATCTCCTCCCTTTGGAGACCCCTGGCCTTCCTGGCTGTTACCCTCTCCGTTGCATTCATTGAGTGTTTTCTGCCTTGTGAAACATTGGGCATAGCAGTATGTGTTTATTTAGGGGTATCTCATCCAATTTCATTTAAATGCATATGTGAATTGGAAAGTTTGACATGCCGTTGCTTTGTATACCGATTGGGAAATGTGAGCCTCCAAGTTTAATTTAGTTTTTCATGTTCATTTTAGGGGTACAAAGAAAAATAATATGACTGCTAAGATCAGCTTTCGTATTTTTTGCCAAATATGAATTGAGATCACATCGATCGGAGATGAGTCTGTGCATGAAAGCCCTAATAACTAATGTTAATTGACTTCACTACCATGGGATGTTTTCATATCTACTGAAGATTTACTTCATGTATTTCGATTTTAACTTTCTGTCTTACAGCCTTGTTTGTAGATCAAAGCTATTTGAAATTGTCATCTGGTTTTCAATGGCTTGTGAGGTCATTCATGAGTGGTTTATAAAACCGAATGGATTGTACGTAGCCATACTTTGCTGTCATTCTATGAATTTGAAGAATGTCTGAAGAATGTCTGCAGTTATGCCTTAAAGATTCATACAATTGATGTCCAATATTTATCTCAATAGACTTGCTTTCAATGTGTAGTTTCCTATGCGTATGTCTTTCTTTATGGATTTGGGTAGAACTTGTATTGGAACACTGAAAAATCTGTGATGTCAACCGTGCTGACCTTTCTGGTGGTCATTTTTAAGATTTTCACGCTCACTGTCACTTTGTGCAATGCTATGGATCCTAGTGGAAACAGGTGCTGTTCATCCTACTTTTGTGAAGATTGAACTCATCGTAGAAAGTGGAATGTGTTGAAATATTTATGGTATAAATATATCTTGTGTATATAATTACCCAGATGACTGCTGCGTATTTGATTGCTAAGTTATAAAATGTATGAGAGAGATGTGATCCATCAATGGCGATTGGATACGTGGTGGAGAGGTATTTTGGTGATGCAAGAGATTTAAATGATGTGCTCACAGTATGTATATTCCTTTTATGTGGATACTGGGTCTTGGATCCATGTTTGAAACATTACGACCTTGTCTTTTGTTATGCATGGGAAGTGTCAAAAACGAAGATGAGGCGGGTACATGCTTCAAGGGTAAGTATAGGGTTGAGGGCGTGACTATGATATGGGTTAGGTTTAGGATATGGATAAGGTTTCGGGTTAGGGTAGGGTGCCCGGGGCCAGCGTGAGGAACTCCGCCCATGGCAAAGGTCATGAGGAAGGAGGCTTGGCATACGCAAAGGCGTGATCAAGCCTCAGGAAACCCCCTGTTCCCGAGCATCTACCCCAAAACCAGACTCTGTTTTATGCTCTCACCTACACCTCTGACTTTACGGGGGGCTCTCCCCCATAACCGTTTCTCTCGGAGAAGGAGTAAACGTGCAGCTCCAAGGCAATAAGAATTCTTGGGCGTGACAAGAGTGTTTCAGCTTACGGACTGCTCTGAAGGTTATCTAGCCCACCTGTATAGGTTAGTCCGGCCACATGTGATTGTTTACAGCGTCCCAATCTGAGAGGCACGAGATGTTTTAGAGTTATTAAAGGCAAATTATTTGGGGGAGTTAGAAATTATTAGTATAATGGGTTGGTTAGGAATTATATTGGTGAAGGGTTTTTTCATTTGTTGTGTCAATAATTGCTGCTAATTCCCTGCTCTGGGTGGGACAAGGATGTCTCAGGTCAAACCTCTCTGCTGACAGACTAGCTTGTGTGACAGGATTATCCATACTCCTGCCACATGATTGTTTACTACCTCTTAACCATAAACAGCACAGAGTTTTGGAGAGTCTTAATTAGCATAGGGCTTTTTCTTCTTGTTGAGTCAATGATTGCTGCCAGGCCTCCATATCCTTAGGCACTTGGGAATATATTAATCAATGTATTTGGAATATAGAAAAGGAAATACAGCAGTTTTTGATGTTAGCAATACTAGACTTTTTGAGCTAATGGATTTTCTCTTTTGTAATAGATCACTGTACTTTGTTATAAATCACTGTATCCTTGCTATGTAAGAATGTAACTATCATATCTTAAGACTAAATAGATCTTAAGGGGAGCATTGGTGAAAGGATTTTCATTTGTTGGGCTGATGTTTGCTGCTAAATCTCCATGTTCCCTACCCTTCTAGTGAATATAACTAACATATAGGAGAAATAAGTATTAACCTTTAAGATTAATCCAGTTAACCTTGGGTTAAATAAATTCCTTTCTTGATTGTAACTCACTACACCCGCACCCTATAGGAATGCAGCTTTATTTGGAGGGTGGTACCTGGTTTGAGAAAAAACACACTTGGAAAAAATAAGTTTTTTGGTTATCAGAAATAAAGGATCATAAAATGTCAGCAGGTCTCACTCATGGCCAGAAGATGATGTAATATCCCTAAGACCTTTTTTTATACATTTATGTGAAGCACCTGATTTTGATAAAGGTCAGGACTGCTGACCCCCACGTGATTCTGTATTCATCCCTATGTGTAACAAAAGGTATATAAGCAAACCCAAAAATAAAGAAATCGGATCAGTTTCCGGAAAGACTGATTCCCCCATGTCACTTCTTTCTTGCTCCCATTTTTCTGGCTGAATTCCCATCTGGAGCATGGATGCTATTCCACGTAATCTAAGTTATTCAGCCTCCTTTTCTCCACTAATCTTCCTACTACACTAACCATTTCTAATCTCTCTATATCTGTGATTAAATATGTATTTTTCCAAAGACGCCGGCTCCGCCCCCAACTTCGAATCACCCTGGATCCACTGGGGCTGGACCCCGGCAGTAGGGTTAAGGTTAGAGTTTGGGGAAGAGTCCCCCAACTTGTTAGGGTGAGGGGTGAGGCATGAGGGTTCAGGGTCAGGGTAAGGGTTCAGGGTGAGGGTGAGGGAGAGGATAAGGGTTCAGGGTGATGGTGAGGGTAAGGGTTCAGGGTGAGGGTGAGGGTTCAGGGTGAGGGTTCAGGGTGAGGGTGTGGGTGAGGGTAAGGGTTCGGGGTGAGGCTTCAGGGTGAGGGTGTGGGCCTCATATCTGATAAAGGATTGTACTCCAAATATACCCTTCCCTTCCCTCGAACAGAGCTCTCACTGCTGGAGCCCTTGGCAGTGTGGAACACACCAGCCCCTAAAACCTGCACAAGGACGCCTGGGGCCTAGGTGCAAAGGCAAGGCAGGAGCGAAGCTGAGGCCAGGAAGGCGCCAGTGGTGTCTCCGAGCCTCGCGCAGCCTGCTCCTTCCTGGGAACTAACAATAGCAGCGAGGCAAGTCTGGGGAACGCTCACCCAGAGCAGAGCAGCCTCGCACCAGGAACTCTGCAAGATCGGGCCTCTGAGCAGAGCTGAAGCTCTGCAGTAGTGGAGGCGCACTCGACTCCGCCCAAACTGGACTTGCAGCCGCACGCGGTTGGGCTGCCTCATCATCGCCCGAGGAGGCTCGTTTCCCCGCAGGTTGTGCACTCGGCTTCCAGGCAGGGGCCTCCTGCTTCTCCTACAGGTCTTGGCTCAGGGGCTGCTTCCCCTGAGCTGGGGCTCTGGGCGGGAGCCCAGACACGCAGGGGAAGGCCCCACCCGCCTGCACACGACTCTGCTGGGGACGAGAGCGCTGGGAAATATACATCTGTCAGGCACCTGCTGGCCACCCACGGAGTGAGTCTCCGGGTCTGGGGACTGCAGATCCCAGCCAGGGGCCCTGGGTGCATGGTGCTCTCCGTGAGGCACAAGTCTGGGCAGCCAAGCAACAACTGAAGGAGCCATGCAGTTGCCCTTCCATTCCCTCTGACAGAGCTCTCACTGCTCTAGCCCGTGGCAATGTGGAACACACCAGCCCGTAACTCCTCCCCAAGGACGCCTGGGGCCTACCTGCAAAAGCAAGGCAGGATCAGAGCTGAGGCAAGGAAGGCGCCCGTGGGGGATGCCAGCCTCGCACAGCCTGCTCCTTCATGGGCACTAAGCCTAGCAGCAAAGCACGTCTCAGCAAGGCTCGCCCAGGGCAGAGCAGCCTCCCGCCAGGAACTCTGCCAGATCGGGCCTCTGAGCAGAGCTGGAGCTCTGCCATACTGGAGGCTCACTGGGCTCCGCCCAAGAAGTGATTGCAGCCACAATCAGCTGGGCTGCCTCCTCTTCCCCAGAGGAGGCTCCCTTTCTGCATGCTGTGCACTAGCCTTCAAGGCGGGGGCGCCCCGCGCCTCCTGCAGGTCTTGCCTAAGGGGCTGCTTCCCCTGAGCTGGGGCTGTGGGCGGGAGCCCAGAAGGCAGGGGCAGGCCCCAACCACCTGAACACGTCTCTGCTGGGGAGGAGAGCACTAGGGAAATGAAGTCTGTTAGGCACCTTCTGGGCGCTCACGGAGTCAGCCTCCGGGTGTGTGCGGCTGCAGACCAGAGCCAGGGGCCCTGGGAGCCTGGTGCTCTCCGTGCCCTGCTGAGTCTAGGCGGCCAAGGAACCGCTGGAGCAGCCCTGACGTGGCCCTCCCCTTCCCTGTGACAGAGCTCTCACTGCTGGAGCCCGTGGCAGTGTGCAACCCACCGGCCCCTAAGCCATCTGCAAGGAAGCCTGGGGCCTAGGTGCAAAGGCAAGGCAGGAGGGGAGCTGAGGCCAGGAAGGCGCCAGTGGCCTCTCCCAGCATCGCACAGCCTGCTCTTTCCTGGGAAGGAAGGCTACCAGGCGAAGCAAGCATGGGCAAGTGTCGCACAGGGCACAGCAGCCTCGCGCAAGGAACTTTACTAGATCAGCCCTCTGAGCAGAGCTAGGGGCTCTGCCGTACTGGAGGCACACTCGGCTCGGCCCAAGCAGGGATTGCAGCTGCACGCGGCTTGGCTCCCTCGACTCTTCCCAAGGAGGCTCGCTTCCCCGCGTACTGTGCACTTGGCTTGCAGGCAGGGACGCCCCGCGCCTCCTGCAGGTCTGGGCTCAGGGGCTGCTTCCCCTGAGCTGGGGCTGTGGGCGGGAGCCCAGACACGCAGGGGCAGGCCCCAACCACCTGCACACGTCTCTGCTGGGGAGGAGAGCGCTAGGGAAATGACGTCTGTCCGGCACCTTCTGGGCGCTCATGGAGTCAGCCTCTGGGTGTGTGGGGCTGCAGACCACAGCCAGGGGCCTGGGAGCCTGGTGCTCTCCGTGCTGTGCTGAGTCTGTGCGGTCAAGCAACCGCTGGAGCAGCCCTGCAGTTGCCTTCCCCTTCCCTGTGACAGAGCTCTCACTGCTTGAGCCCTTGGCAGTGTGCAACCCACCGGTCCCTAAGCCCTCTGCAAGGACGCCTGGGGACTAGGTGCAAAGGCAAGGCAGCAGTGGAGCTGAGGCCAGGAAGGCGCCAGGAGCGTCTCCCAGTCTCGCGCAGCCTGCTCCTTCCTGGTCAGGAAGCCTAGCAGCGAGGCAAGTCTGGGCAAGGCTCGCCCAGAGTAGAGCAGCCTCACGCCAGGTACTCTGCCAGATTGGGCCTCTGAGCAGAGCTGGAGCTCTGCCATACTGGAGGCGCACTCGGCTCCGCCCAAGCAGGGATTGCAGCTTCAGGCGGCTTGGCTCCCTCGGCTCTTCCCAAGGAGGCTCGCTTCCCCGGTAATGTGCACTTGGCTTCCAGCCGAGGGCGCCCCGCGCTACTACAGGTCTTGGCTCAGGGGCTGCTTGCCCTGAGCTGGGGCTGTGGGCGGGAGCCCAGACACGCAGGGGCACGCCCCACCACCTGCACACGTCTCTGCTGGGGAGGAGAGCGCTAGGGAAAAGACGTCTGTCAGGCAACTTCTGGGCGCCCATGGAGTCAGCCTCCGGGTGTGTGGGGCTGCAGACCACAGCCAGGGGCCCTGGGAGCCTTGTGTTCTCCGTGCGGCGCTGAGTCTGGGCGGCCATACAACCGCTGGAGGAGCCCTGCAGTTGCCCTCCCCTTCCCTGTGACAGAGCTCTCACTACTGGAGCCCTTGGCAGTGTGCAACCCACCGGCCCCTAAGCCCTCTGCAAAGACGCCTGGGGACTAGGTGCAAAGCTAAGGCAGGCGTGGAGCTGAGGGCAGGAAGGCGCCAGGAGCCTTTCCCATTCTCGCTAGCCTGCTCCTTCCTCGTCAGGAAGCCTAGCAGCGAGGCAAGTCTGGGCAAGGCTCGGCCAGGGCAGAGCAGCCTCATGCCAGCAACTCTGCCAGATCGGGCCTCCGAGCAGAGCTGGAGCTCTGCCGTACTGGAGGCAAACTCGGCTCCGCCCAAGAAGTGATTGCAGCCGCACGCAGCTGGGCTGCGTCCTCTTCCCTGGAGGAGGCTCCCGTCCCGTATGCTGTGCACGAGGCTTCCAGGCGGGGGCGCCGTGTGTCTCCTACAGGTCTTGGCTCAGCGGCTGCTTGCCCTGAGCTGGGGCTGTGGGAGCGAGCCCAGACACGCAGGGGCACGCCCCACCACCTGCACACGTCTCTGCTGGGGAGGAGAGCGCTAGTGATATGACGTCTGTCAGGCACCTTCTGGGCCCTCAAGGAGTCAGCCTCTGGGTGTGTGGGGCTGCAGACCACAGCCAGGGGACCTGGGAGCCTTGTGTTCTCCGTGCGGCGCTGAGTCTGGGCGGCCATACAACCGCTGGAGGAGCCCTGCAGTTGCCCTCAACTTCCCTCTAATAGAGCCTTCACTGCTGGAGCGCTTGGCAGTGTGCAACCCACGGGCCCTTAAGCCCTCCCCAAGGACTACTGGCGACTAGGTGCAAAGGCGAGGCAGGAGTGGAGCTGAGGCCAGGAAAGTGCCAGCAGCGTCTCCCAGTCTCATTCCGCCTGCTCCATCCCGGTCAGGAAGCCTAACAGCGAGGCAAGTCTGGGCAAGACTCGCCCAGGGCAGAGCAGCCTAACGCCAGGAACTGTGCCAGATTGGGCCTCTGAGCAGAGCTGGAACTCTGCCGTACTGGAGGCGCACTCGGCTCCGCCCAAGCAGGGATTGCAGCTGCAAGCGGCTTGGCTCCCTCGACTCTTCCCAAGGAGGCTCGCTTCGCAGCGTATTGTGCACTTGGCTTGCAGGCAGGGACGCCCCGCGCCTCCTGCAGGTCTTGGCTCAGGGGCTGCTTCCCCTGACCTGGGGCTGTGGGCGGGAGCCCAGACACGCAGGGGCAGGCCCCAACCACCTGCACACGTCTCTGCTGGGGAGGACAGCACTAGGGAAATGACGTCTGTCAGGCACCTTCTGGGCACTCACGGAGTCAGCCTCCGGGTGTGCGGGGCTGCAGACCCCACCAGGGACCCTGGGAGCCTGGTGCTCTCCGTGTGGCGCTGAGTCTGGGCGGCCAATTAACCGCTGGAGGAGCGCTGCGGTTGCCCTTCCCTTCCCTCTGACAGAGCTCTCACTGCTGGAGCCCTCGGCAGTGTGCAACCCACCGGCCCCTAAGCCCTCCGCAAGGACGCCTGGGGACTAGGTGCAAAGGCAAGGCAGGCGTGGAACTGAGGCCAGGAAGGAGCCAGGAGCGTCTGCCTGTCTCGCGCAGCCTGCTCCTTCCTGGTCAGGAAGCCTAGGAGTGAGGCAAGTCTGGGCAAGGCTCGCCCAGGGCCGAGCAGCCTCACGCCAGGAACTCTGCCAGATTGGGCCTCTGAGCAGAGCTGGAACTCTGCCGTACTTGAGGCACACTCGGCTCCGCCCAAGGAGTGAGTGCAGACGCACGCAGCTGGGCTGCCTCCTCTTCCCCCGAGAAGGCTCGCCTCCCGCATGCTGTGCACCAGGCTTCCAGGCGGGGGCGCCTCGCGCCTCCTACAGGTCTTGCCTCAGGGGCTGCTTCCCTTGAGCTGGGGCTGCCGGCGGGAGCCCAGACACGCAGGGGCAGGCCCCAACCACCTGCACACGTCTCTACTGGGGAGGAGAGCGCTAGGGACATGACGTCTGTCAGGCACCTTCTGGGCGCCCATGGAGTCAGCCTCCGGGTGTGTGGGGCGGCAGACTACAGCCAGGGGACCTGGGAGCTTTCTGCTCTCCGTGCGGCGCTGAGTCTGGGCGGCCAAGCAACCGCGGGAGGAGCCCTGCACTTGCCCTCCCCTCCCCTCTAAGAGAGGCCTCACTGCTGGAGGGCTTGGCAGTGTGCAAGCCACCGGCTCCTAAGCCTTCCCCAAGGACGCCTGGGGCCTAGATGCAAAGGCAAGGCAGGAGTGGAGCTGAGGCCAGGAAGGCGCCAAGGGCCTCTCCCAGCATCGCACAGCCTGCTCCTTCCTGGACAGCAAGCCTAGCAGCGAGGCAAGCATGGACAAGTCTCGCCCAGGGCAGAGCAGCCTCGAACAAGGCACTTGACTAGATCCGGCCTCTGGGCAGAGCTGGAGCTCTGCCGTACTGGAGGCACACTCGGCTCGGCCCAAGCAGGGATTGCAGCTGCTAGCGGCTTGGCTCCCTCGACTCTTCCCAAGGAGGCTCGCTTCCAAGCATACTGTGCACTTGGCTTCCAGGCAGGGATGCCACGCGCCTCCTGCAAGTCTGGCACAGGGGCTGCTTCCCCTGACCTGGGGCTGTGGGCGGGAGCCCAGACACGCAGGGGCAGGCCCCAACCACCTGCACACGTCTCTGCTGGGGAGGACAGCACTAGGGAAATGACGTCTGTCAGGCACCTTCTGGGCACTCACGGAGTCAGCCTCCGGGTGTGCGGGGCTGCAGACCCCACCAGGGACCCTGGGAGCCTGGTGCTCTCCGTGTGGCGCTGAGTCTGGGCGGCCAATTAACCGCTGGAGGAGCGCTGCGGTTGCCCTTCCCTTCCCTCTGACAGAGCTCTCACTGCTGGAGCCCTCGGCAGTGTGCAACCCACCGGCCCCTAAGCCCTCCGCAAGGACGCCTGGGGACTAGGTGCAAAGGCAAGGCAGGCGTGGAGCTGAGGCCAGGGAAGGAGCCAGGAGCGTCTGCCTGTCTCGCGCAGCCTGCTCCTTCCTGGTCAGGAAGCCTAGGAGTGAGGCAAGTCTGGGCAAGGCTCGCCCAGGGCCGAGCAGCCTCACGCCAGGAACTCTGCCAGATTGGGCCTCTGAGCAGAGCTGGAACTCTGCCGTACTTGAGGCACACTCGGCTCCGCCCAAGCAGGAATTGCAGCTTCAGGTGGCTTGGCTCCCTCGGCTCTTCACAAGGAGGCTCTCTTCCCCGCGTACTGTGCACTTGGCTTCCAGGCGAGGGCGCCCCGCGCTCCTACAGGTCTTGGCTCAGGTGCTGCTTCCACTGAGCTGGGGCTGTGGGCGGGAGCCCAGACACGCAGGGGCATGCCCCACCACCTGCACACGTCTCTGCTGGGGAGGAGAGCGCTAGGGAAATGACGTCTGTCAGGGCAACTTCTGGGCGCCCACGGAGTCAGCCTCTGGGTGTGTGGGGCTGCAGACCACAGCCAGGGGCCCTGGGAGCCTTGTGTTCTCCGTGCGGCGCTGAGTCTGGGCGGCCATACAACCGCTGGAGGAGCCCTGCAGTTGCCCTCCCCTTCCCTGTGACAGAGCTCTCACTACTGGAGCCCTTGGCAGTGTGCAACCCACCGGCCCCTAAGCCCTCTGCAAAGACGCCTGGGGACTAGGTGCAAAGCTAAGGCAGGCGTGGAGCTGAGGACAGGAAGGCGCCAGGAGCCTTTCCCATTCTCGCTAGCCTGCTCCTTCCTGGTCAGGAAGCCTAGCAGCGAGGCAAGTCTGGGCAAGGCTCGGCCAGGGCAGAGCAGCCTCGCGCAAGGCACTTGACTAGATCCGGCCTCTGAGCAGAGCTGGAGCTCTGCCGTCCTGGAGGCACACTCGGCTCGGCCCAAGCAGGGATTGCAGCTGCACGCGGCTTGGCTCCCTCGACTCTTCCCAAGGAGGCTCGCTTCCAAGCCTACTGTGCACTTGGCTTCAGGGCAGGGACGCCCCACGCCTCCTGCAAGTCTTGGCACAGGGCCTGCTTCCCCTGAGCTGAGGCTGTGGGCGGCAGCCCAGACACGCAGGGGCAGGCCCCAACCACCTGCACACGTCTCTGCTGGTGGGGAGAGCACTAGGGAAATGACGTCTGTCAGGCACCTTCTGGGCGCTCACGGAGTCAGCCTCCGGGTGTGTGGGGCTGCAGACCACAGCCAGGGGCCCTGGGAGCCTGGTGCTCTCCGTGCCCTGCTGAGTCTGGCCGGCAAAGCGACCGCTGGAGGAGCCCTGCACTTGCCTTCCCCTCCCCTCTAAGAGAGGCCTCACTGCTGGAGGGCTTGGCAGTGTGCAAGACACCGGCTCCTAAACTTTCCCAAAGGACGCCTGGAGCCTAGATTCAAAGGCAAGGCAGGAGTGGACCTGAGGCCAGGAAGGCGCCAGGGGCCTCTCCCAGCATCGCACAGCCTGCTCCATCCTGGGCAGCAAGCCTAGCAGCGAGGCAAGCCTGGGCAAGTCTCGCCCAGGGCAGAGCATCCTCACGGAAGGAACTTGACTAGATCCGGCCTCTGCGCAGAGCTGGAGCTCTGCCGTACTGGAGGCACACTCGGCTCGGCCCAAGCAGGGATTGCAGCTGCTAGCGGCTTGGCTCCCTCGACTCTTCCCAAGGAGGCTTGCTTCCAAGCATACTGTGCACTTGGCTTCCAGGCAGGGATGCCACGCGCCTCCTGCAAGTCTGGCACAGGGGCTGCTTCCCCTGAGCTGAGGCTGTGGGCGGCAACACAGACACGCAGGGTCAGGCCCCAACCACCTGCACACGTCTCTGCTGGTGGGGAGAGCACTAGGGAAATGACGTCTGTCAGGCATCTTCTGGGCGCTCACGGAGTCAGCCTCCGGGTGTGTGGAGCTGCAGACCACAGCCAGGGGCCCTGGGAGCCTGGTGCTATCCGTGCCCTGCTGAGTCTGGGCGGTCAAGGAACCGCTGGAGCAGCCCTGACGTTGCCCTCCCCTTCCCTGTGACAGAGCTTTCACTGCTGGAGCTCTTGGCAGTGTGCAACCCACCGGCCCCTAAGCCCTCTGCAAGGACGCCTGGGGACTAGGTGCAAAGCTAAGGCAGGCGTGGAGCTAAGGCCAGGAAGTCGCCAGGAGCGTCTCCCATTCTCGTAGCCTGCTCCTTCCTGGTCAGGAAGCCTAGCAGCGAGGCAATTCTGGGCAAGGCTCTGCCAGGGCAGAGCAGCCTCACGCCAGGAACTCTGCCAGATCGGGCCTCTGAGCAGAGCTGGAGCTCTGCCGTACTGGAGGCAAACTCGGCTCCGCCCAAGAAGTGATTGCAGCCGCACGCAGCTGGGCTGCGTCCTCTTCCCCCGAGGAGGCTCGCTTCCCGAATGCTGTGCACGAGGCTTCCAGGCGGGGGCGCCGCGCGCCTCCTACAGGTCTTGGCTCAGCGGCTGCTTGCCCTGAGCTGGGGCTGTGGGAGGGAGCCCAGACACGCAGGGGCAGGCCCCACCACCTGCACACGTCTCTGCTGGGGAGGAGAGCGCTAGGGAAATGACGTCTGTCAGGCATCTTCTGGGCGCCCACGGAGTCAGCCTCCAGGTGTGTGGGGCTGCAGACAACAGCCAGGGGACCTGTGAGCCTGGTGCTCTCCGTGCGGCACTGAGTCTGGGCGGCCAAGCAACCGCTGGAGGAGCCCTGCAGTTGCCCTCCCCTTCCCTCTAATAGAGCCCTCACTGCTGGAGCGCTTGCCAGAGTGCAACCCACCGGCCCTTAAGCCCTCCCCAAGGACTACTGGCGACTAGGTGCAAAGGCAAGGCAGGAGTGGAGCTGAGGCCAGGAAAGTGCCAGCAGCGTCTCCCAGTCTCATTCCGCCTGCTCCATCCTGGTCAGGAAGCCTAAGAGCGAGGCAAGTCTGGGCCAGACTCGCCCAGGGCAGAGCAGCCTAACGCCAGGAACTCTGCCAGATTGGGCCTCTGAGCAGAGCTGGAACTCTGCCGTACTGGAGGCGCACTCGGCTCCGCCCAAGCAGGGATTGCAGCTGCAAGCGGCTTGGCTCCCTCGACTCTTCCCAAGGAGGCTCGCTTCGCAGCGTATTGTGCACTTGGCTTGCAGGCAGGGACGCCCCGCGCCTCCTGCAGGTCTTGGCTCAGGGGCTGCTTCCCCTGACCTGGGGCTGTGGGCGGGAGCCCAGACACGCAGGGGCAGGCCCCAACCACCTGCACACGTCTCTGCTGGGGAGGACAGCACTAGGGAAATGACGTCTGTCAGGCACCTTCTGGGCACTCACGGAGTCAGCCTCCAGGTGTGCGGGGCTGCAGACCCCACCAGGGACCCTGGGAGCCTGGTGCTCTCCGTGTGGCGCTGAGTCTGGGCGGCCAATTAACCGCTGGAGGAGCGCTGCGGTTGCCCTTCCCTTCCCTCTGACAGAGCTCTCACTGCTGGAGCCCTCGGCAGTGTGCAACCCACCGGCCCCTAAGCCCTCCCCAAGGACGCCTGGGGACTAGGTGCAAAGGCAAGGCAGGCGTGGAGCTGAGGCCAGGAAGGAGCCAGGAGCGTCTGCCTGTCTCGCGCAGCCTGCTCCTTCCTGGTCAGGAAGCCTAGGAGTGAGGCAAGTCTGGGCAAGGCTCGCCCAGGGCCGAGCAGCCTCACGCCAGGAACTCTGCCAGATTGGGCCTCTGAGCAGAGCTGGAACTCTGCCGTACTTGAGGCACACTCGGCTCCGCCCAAGCAGGAATTGCAGCTTCAGGCGGCTTGGCTCCCTCGGCTCTTCACAAGGAGGCTCTCTTCCCCGCGTACTGTGCACTTGGCTTCCAGGCGAGGGCGCCCCGTGCTCCTACAGGTCTTGGCTCAGGTGCTGCTTCCACTGAGCTGGGGCTGTGGGCGGGAGCCCAGACACGCAGGGGCATGCCCCACCACCTGCACACGTCTCTGCTGGGGAGGAGAGCGCTAGGGAAATGACGTCTGTCAGGCAACTTCTGGGCGCCCACGGAGTCAGCCTCTGGGTGTGTGGGGCTGCAGACCACAGCCAGGGGCCCTGGGAGCCTTGTGTTCTCCGTGCGGCGCTGAGTCTGGGCGGCCATACAACCGCTGGAGGAGCCCTGCAGTTGCCCTCAACTTCCCTCTAAGAGAGGCCTCACTGCTGTAGGGCTTGGCAGTGTGCAAGCCACCAGCTCCTAAGCCGTCCCCAAGGACGCCTGGGGCCTAAATGCAAAGGCAAGGCAGGAGAGGAGCTGAGGCCAGGAAGGCGCCAGGGGCCTCTCCCAGCATCGCACAGCCTGCTCCTACCTGGGCAGCAAGCCTAGCAGCGAGGCAAGCCTGGGTAAGTCTCGCCCAGGGCAGAGCAGCCTCGCGCAAGGAACTTGACTAGATCGGGCCTCTGAGCAGAGCTGGAGCTCTGCGTACTGGAGGCACACTCGGCTCGGCCCAAGCAGGGATTGCAGCTGCACGCGGCTTGGCTCCCTCGACTCTTCCCATGGAGGCTCGCGTCCAAGCGTACTGTGCACTTGGCTTCCAGGCAGGGACGCCCCGCGCCTCCCGCCAGTCTTGGCACAGGGGCTGCTTCCCCTGAGCTGAGGCTGAGGGCGGCAGCACAGACACGCAGGGGCAGGCCCCAACCACCTGCACACGTCTCTGCTGGAGGGGAGAGCACTAGGGAAATGACGTCTGTCAGGCACCTTCTGGGCGCTCACGGAGTCAGCCTCCGGGTGTGTGGGGCTGCAGACCACAGCCAGGGGCCCTGGAAGCCTGGTGCTCTCCGTGCCCTGCTGAGTCTGGCCGGCCAAGCGACCGCTGGAGGAGCCCTGCACTTGCCATTTCCTTCCCTATGACAGAGCTCTCACGGCTGGAGGGCTTGGCAGAGTGCAACCCACCGGCCCCGAAGCCCTCCGCAAGGACGCCTGGGGACTAGGTGCAAAGGCAAGGCAGGAGTGGAGCTGAGGCCAGGAAGGCGCCAGGAGCGTCTGCCTGTCTCGCGCAGCCAGCTCCTTCCTGCGCAGGAAGCCTGGCAGCGAGGAAAGTCTGGGCAAGGCTCGCCCAGGGCAGAGCAGCCTCACGCCAGCCACTCTGCCAGGTCGGGCCTCTGAGCAGAGCTGGAGCTCTGCCGTACTGGAGGCTCACTGGGCTCGGCCCAAGGAGTGAGTGCAGACGCACGCAGCTGGGCTGCCTCCTCTTCTCCCGAGGAGGCTCGCTTCCTGCATGCTGTGCACTAGGCTTCCAGGCGGGGGCGCCCCGCGCCTCCTACAGGTCTTGCCTCAGGGGCTGCTTCCCTTGAGCTGGGGCTGCCGGCGGGAGCCCAGACACGCAGGGGCAGGCCCCAACCACCTGCACACGTCTCTACTGGGGAGGAGAGCGCTAGGGACATGACGTCTGTCAGGCACCTTCTGGGCGCCCACGGAGTCAGCCTCCGGGTGTGTGGGGCGGCAGACTACAGCCAGGGGACCTGGGAGCTTTCTGCTCTCCGTGCGGCGCTGAGTCTGGGCGGCCAAGCAACCGCGGGAGGAGCCCTGCACTTGCCCTCCCCTCCCCTCTAAGAGAGGCCTCACTGCTGGAGGGCTTGGCAGTGTGCAAGCCACCGGCTCCTAAGCCTTCCCCAAGGACGCCTGGGGCCTAGATGCAAAGGCAAGGCAGGAGTGGAGCTGAGGCCAGGAAGGCGCCAGGGGCCTCTCCCAGCATCGCACAGCCTGCTCCTTCCTGGACAGCAAGCCTAGCAGCGAGGCAAGCATGGACAAGTCTCGCCCAGGGCAGAGCAGCCTCGAGCAAGGCACTTGACTAGATCCGGCCTCTGGGCAGAGCTGGAGCTCTGCCGTACTGGAGGCACACTCGGCTCGGCCCAAGCAGGGATTGCAGCTGCACGCGGCTTGGCTCCCTCGACTCTTCCCAAGGAGGCTCGCTTCCAAGCCTACTGTGCACTTGCCTTCAGGGCAGGGACGCCCCACGCCTCCTGCAAGTCTTGGCACAGGGGCTGCTTCCCCTGAGCTGAGGCTGTGGGCGGCAGCCCAGACACGCAGGGGCAGGCCCCAACCACCTGCACACGTCTCTGCTGGTGGGGAGAGCACTAGGGAAATGACGTCTGTCAGGCACCTTCTGGGCGCTCACGGAGTCAGCCTCCGGGTGTGTGGGGCTGCAGACCACAGCCAGGGGCCCTGGGAGCCTGGTGCTCTCCGTGCCCTGCTGAGTCTGGCCGGAAAAGCGACCGCTGGAGGAGCCCTGCACTTGCCTTCCCCTCCCCTCTAAGAGAGGCCTCACTGCTGGAGGGCTTGGCAGTGTGCAAGACACCGGCTCCTAGACTTTCCCCAAGGACGCCTGGAGCGTAGATTCAAAGGCAAGGCAGGAGTGGAGCTGAGGCCAGGAAGGCGCCAAGGGCCTCTCCCAGCATCGCACAGCCTGCTCCATCCTGGGCAGCAAGCCTAGCAGCGAGGCAAGCCTGGGCAAGTCTCGCCCAGGGCAGAGCAGCCTCGAGCAAGGCACTTGACTAGATCTGGCCTCTGGGCAGAGCTGGAGCTCTGCCGTACTGGAGGCACACTCGGCTCGGCCCAAGCAGGGATTGCAGCTGCACGCGGCTTGGCTCCCTCGACTCTTCCCAAGGAGGCTCGCTTCCAAGCATACTGTGCACTTGGCTTCCAGGCAGGGATGCCACGCGCCTCCTGCAAGTCTGGCACAGGGGCTGCTTCCCCTGAGCTGAGGCTGTGGGCGGCAGCACAGACACGCAGGGTCAGGCCCCAACCACCTGCACACGTCTCTGCTGGTGGGGAGAGCACTAGGGAAATGACGTCTGTCAGGCATCTTCTGGGCGCCCACGGAGTCAGCCTCCAGGTGTGTGGGGCTGCAGACCACAGCCAGGGGCCCTGGGAGCCTTGTGTTCTCCGTGCGGCGCTGAGTCTGGGCGACCATACAACCGCTGGAGGAGCCCTGCAGTTGCCCTCCCCTTCCCTGTGACAGAGCTCTCACTACTGGAGCCCTTGGCAGTGTGCAACCCACCGGCCCCTAAGCCCTCTGCAAAGACGCCTGGGGACTAGGTGCAAAGCTAAGGCAGGCGTGGAGCTGAGGACAGGAAGGCGCCAGGAGCCTTTCCCATTCTCGCTAGCCTGCTCCTTCCTGGTCAGGAAGCCTAGCAGCGAGGCAAGTCTGGGCAAGGCTCGGCCAGGGCAGAGCAGCCTCGCGCAAGGCACTTGACTAGATCCGGCCTCTGAGCAGAGCTGGAGCTCTGCCGTCCTGGAGGCACACTCGGCTCGGCCCAAGCAGGGATTGCAGCTGCACGCGGCTTGGCTCCCTCGACTCTTCCCAAGGAGGCTCGCTTCCAAGCCTACTGTGCACTTGGCTTCAGGGCAGGGACGCCCCACGCCTCCTGCAAGTCTTGGCACAGGGCCTGCTTCCCCTGAGCTGAGGCTGTGGGCGGCAGCCCAGACACGCAGGGGCAGGCCCCAACCACCTGCACACGTCTCTGCTGGTGGGGAGAGCACTAGGGAAATGACGTCTGTCAGGCACCTTCTGGGCGCTCACGGAGTCAGCCTCTGGGTGTGTGGGGCTGCAGACCACAGCCAGGGGCCCTGGGAGCCTGGTGCTCTCCGTGCCCTGCTGAGTCTGGCCGGCAAAGCGACCGCTGGAGGAGCCCTGCACTTGCCTTCCCCTCCCCTCTAAGAGAGGCCTCACTGCTGGAGGGCTTGGCAGTGTGCAAGACACCGGCTCCTAAACTTTCCCCAAGGACGCCTGGAGCCTAGATTCAAAGGCAAGGCAGGAGTGGAGCTGAGGCCAGGAAGGCGCCAGGGGCCTCTCCCAGCATCGCACAGCCTGCTCCATCCTGGGCAGCAAGCCTAGCAGCGAGGCAAGCCTGGGCAAGTCTCGCCCAGGGCAGAGCATCCTCACGGAAGGAACTTGACTAGATCCGGCCTCTGCGCAGAGCTGGAGCTCTGCCGTACTGGAGGCACACTCGGCTCGGCCCAAGCAGGGATTGCAGCTGCTAGCGGCTTGGCTCCCTCGACTCTTCCCAAGGAGGCTCGCTTCCAAGCATACTGTGCACTTGGCTTCCAGGCAGGGATGCCACGCGCCTCCTGCAAGTCTGGCACAGGGGCTGCTTCCCCTGAGCTGAGGCTGTGGGCGGCAACACAGACACGCAGGGTCAGGCCCCAACCACCTGCACACGTCTCTGCTGGTGGGGAGAGCACTAGGGAAATGACGTCTGTCAGGCACCTTCTGGGCGCTCACGGAGTCAGCCTCCGGGTGTGTGGAGCTGCAGACCACTGCCAGGGGCCCTGGGAGCCTGGTGCTATCCGTGCCCTGCTGAGTCTGGGCGGTCAAGGAACCGCTGGCGCAGCCCTGACGTTGCCCTCCCCTTCCCTGTGACAGAGCTTTCACTGCTGGAGCTCTTGGCAGTGTGCAACCCACCGGCCCCTAAGCCCTCTGCAAGGACGCCTGGGGACTAGGTGCAAAGCTAAGGCAGGCGTGGAGCTAAGGCCAGGAAGTCGCCAGGAGCGTCTCCCATTCTCGTAGCCTGCTCCTTCCTGGTCAGGAAGCCTAGCAGCGAGGCAATTCTGGGCAAGGCTCTGCCAGGGCAGAGCAGCCTCACGCCAGGAACTCTGCCAGATCGGGCCTCTGAGCAGAGCTGGAGCTCTGCCGTACTGGAGGCAAACTCGGCTCCGCCCAAGAAGTGATTGCAGCCGCACACAGCTGGGCTGCGTCCTCTTCCCCCGAGGAGGCTCGCTTCCCGAATGCTGTGCACGAGGCTTCCAGGCGGGGGCGCCGCGCGCCTCCTACAGGTCTTGGCTCAGCGGCTGCTTGCCCTGAGCTGGGGCTGTGGGAGGGAGCCCAGACACGCAGGGGCAGGCCCCACCACCTGCACACGTCTCTGCTGGGGAGGAGAGCGCTAGGGAAATGACGTCTGTCAGGCATCTTCTGGGCGCCCACGGAGTCAGCCTCCAGGTGTGTGGGGCTGCAGACAACAGCCAGGGGACCTGTGAGCCTGGTGCTCTCCGTGCGGCACTGAGTCTGGGCGGCCAAGCAACCGCTGGAGGAGCCCTGCAGTTGCCCTCCCCTTCCCTCTAATAGAGCCCTCACTGCTGGAGCGCTTGCCAGAGTGCAACCCACCGGCCCTTAAGCCCTCCCCAAGGACTACTGGCGACTAGGTGCAAAGGCAAGGCAGGAGTGGAGCTGAGGCCAGGAAAGTGCCAGCAGCGTCTCCCAGTCTCATTCCGCCTGCTCCATCCTGGTCAGGAAGCCTAACAGCGAGGCAAGTCTGGGCCAGACTCGCCCAGGGCAGAGCAGCCTAACGCCAGGAACTGTGCCAGATTGGGCCTCTGAGCAGAGCTGGAACTCTGCCATACTGGAGGCGCACTCGGCTCCGCCCAAGCAGGGATTGCAGCTGCAAGCGGCTTGGCTCCCTCGACTCTTCCCAAGGAGGCTCGCTTCGCAGCGTATTGTGCACTTGGCTTGCAGGCAGGGACGCCCCGCGCCTCCTGCAGGTCTTGGCTCAGGGGCTGCTTCCCCTGACCTGGGGCTGTGGGCGGGAGCCCAGACACGCAGGGGCAGGCCCCAACCACCTGCACACGTCTCTGCTGGGGAGGACAGCACTAGGGAAATGACGTCTGTCAGGCACCTTCTGGGCACTCACGGAGTCAGCCTCCGGGTGTGCGGGGCTGCAGACCCCACCAGGGACCCTGGGAGCCTGGTGCTCTCCGTGTGGCGCTGAGTCTGGGCGGCCAATTAACCGCTGGAGGAGCGCTGCGGTTGCCCTTCCCTTCCCTCTGACAGAGCTCTCACTGCTGGAGCCCTCGGCAGTGTGCAACCCACCGGCCCCTAAGCCCTCCGCAAGGACGCCTGGGGACTAGGTGCAAAGGCAAGGCAGGCGTGGAGCTGAGGCCAGGAAGGAGCCAGGAGCGTCTGCCTGTCTCGCGCAGCCTGCTCCTTCCTGGTCAGGAAGCCTAGGAGTGAGGCAAGTCTGGGCAAGGCTCGCCCAGGGCCGAGCAGCCTCACGCCAGGAACTCTGCCAGATTGGGCCTCTGAGCAGAGCTGGAACTCTGCCGTACTTGAGGCACACTCGGCTCCGCCCAAGCAGGAATTGCAGCTTCAGGCGGCTTGGCTCCCTCGGCTCTTCACAAGGAGGCTCTCTTCCCCGCGTACTGTGCACTTGGCTTCCAGGCGAGGGCGCCCCGTGCTCCTACAGGTCTTGGCTCAGGTGCTGCTTCCACTGAGCTGGGGCTGTGGGCGGGAGCCCAGACACGCAGGGGCATGCCCCACCACCTGCACACGTCTCTGCTGGGGAGGAGAGCGCTAGGGAAATGACGTCTGTCAGGCAACTTCTGGGCGCCCACGGAGTCAGCCTCTGGGTGTGTGGGGCTGCAGACCACAGCCAGGGGCCCTGGGAGCCTTGTGTTCTCCGTGCGGCGCTGAGTCTGGGCGGCCATACAACCGCTGGAGGAGCCCTGCAGTTGCCCTCAACTTCCCTCTAAGAGAGGCCTCACTGCTGTAGGGCTTGGCAGTGTGCAAGCCACCAGCTCCTAAGCCGTCCCCAAGGACGCCTGGGGCCTAAATGCAAAGGCAAGGCAGGAGAGGAGCTGAGGCCAGGAAGGCGCCAGGGGCCTCTCCCAGCATCGCACAGCCTGCTCCTACCTGGGCAGCAAGCCTAGCAGCGAGGCAAGCCTGGGTAAGTCTCGCCCAGGGCAGAGCAGCCTCGCGCAAGGAACTTGACTAGATCGGGCCTCTGAGCAGAGCTGGAGCTCTGCGTACTGGAGGCACACTCGGCTCGGCCCAAGCAGGGATTGCAGCTGCACGCGGCTTGGCTCCCTCGACTCTTCCCATGGAGGCTCGCGTCCAAGCGTACTGTGCACTTGGCTTCCAGGCAGGGACGCCCCGCGCCTCCCGCCAGTCTTGGCACAGGGGCTGCTTCCCCTGAGCTGAGGCTGAGGGCGGCAGCACAGACACGCAGGGGCAGGCCCCAACCACCTGCACACGTCTCTGCTGGAGGGGAGAGCACTAGGGAAATGACGTCTGTCAGGCACCTTCTGGGCGCTCACGGAGTCAGCCTCCGGGTGTGTGGGGCTGCAGACCACAGCCAGGGGCCCTGGAAGCCTGGTGCTCTCCGTGCCCTGCTGAGTCTGGCCGGCCAAGCGACCGCTGGAGGAGCCCTGCACTTGCCATTTCCTTCCATATGACAGAGCTCTCACGGCTGGAGGGCTTGGCAGAGTGCAACCCACCGGCCCCGAAGCCCTCCGCAAGGACGCCTGGGGACTAGGTGCAAAGGCAAGGCAGGAGTGGAGCTGAGGCCAGGAAGGCGCCAGGAGCGTCTGCCTGTCTCGCGCAGCCAGCTCCTTCCTGCGCAGGAAGCCTGGCAGCGAGGAAAGTCTGGGCAAGGCTCGCCCAGGGCAGAGCAGCCTCACGCCGGCCACTCTGCCAGGTCGGGCCTCTGAGCAGAGCTGGAGCTCTGCCGTACTGGAGGCTCACTGGGCTCGGCCCAAGGAGTGAGTGCAGACGCACGCAGCTGGGCTGCCTCCTCTTCTCCCGAGAAGGCTCGCCTCCCGCATGCTGTGCACCAGGCTTCCAGGCGGGGGCGCCCCGCGCCTCCTACATGTCTTGCCTCAGGGGCTGCTTCCCTTGAGCTGGGGCTGCCGGCGGGAGCCCAGACACGCAGGGGCAGGCCCCAACCACCTGCACACGTCTCTACTGGGGAGGAGAGCGCTAGGGACATGACGTCTGTCAGGCACCTTCTGGGCGCCCACGGAGTCAGCCTCCGGGTGTGTGGGGCGGCAGACTACAGCCAGGGGACCTGGGAGCTTTCTGCTCTCCGTGCGGCGCTGAGTCTGGGCGGCCAAGCAACCGCGGGAGGAGCCCTGCACTTGCCCTCCCCTCCCCTCTAAGAGAGGCCTCACTGCTGGAGGGCTTGGCAGTGTGCAAGCCAACGGCTCCTAAGCCTTCCCCAAGGACGCCTGGGGCCTAGATGCAAAGGCAAGGCAGGAGTGGAGCTGAGGCCAGGAAGGCGCCAGGGGCCTCTCCCAGCATCGCACAGCCTGCTCCTTCCTGGACAGCAAGCCTAGCAGCGAGGCAAGCATGGACAAGTCTCGCCCAGGGCAGAGCAGCCTCGAGCAAGGCACTTGACTAGATCCGGCCTCTGGGCAGAGCTGGAGCTCTGCTGTACTGGAGGCACACTCGGCTCGGCCCAAGCAGGGATTGCAGCTGCACGCGGCTTGGCTCCCTCGACTCTTCCCAAGGAGGCTCGCTTCCAAGCCTACTGGGCACTTGCCTTCAGGGCAGGGACGCCCCACGCCTCCTGCAAGTCTTGGCACAGGGCCTGCTTCCCCTGAGCTGAGGCTGTGGGCGGCAGCCCAGACACGCAGGGGCAGGCCCCAACCACCTGCACACGTCTCTGCTGGTGGGGAGAGCACTAGGGAAATGACGTCTGTCAGGCACCTTCTGGGCGCTCACGGAGTCAGCCTCCGGGTGTGTGGGGCTGCAGACCACAGCCAGGGGCCCTGGGAGCCTGGTGCTCTCCGTGCCCTGCTGAGTCTGGCCGGAAAAGCGACCGCTGGAGGAGCCCTGCACTTGCCTTCCCCTCCCCTCTAAGAGAGGCCTCACTGCTGGAGGGCTTGGCAGTGTGCAAGACACCGGCTCCTAGACTTTCCCCAAGGACGCCTGGAGCGTAGATTCAAAGGCAAGGCAGGAGTGGAGCTGAGGCCAGGAAGGCGCCAGGGGCCTCTCCCAGCATCGCACAGCCTGCTCCATCCTGGGCAGCAAGCCTAGCAGCGAGGCAAGCCTGGGCAAGTCTCGCCCAGGGCAGAGCAGCCTCGAGCAAGGCACTTGACTAGATCTGGCCTCTGGGCAGAGCTGGAGCTCTGCCGTACTGGAGGCACACTCGGCTCGGCCCAAGCAGGGATTGCAGCTGCACGCGGCTTGGCTCCCTCGACTCTTCCCAAGGAGGCTCGCTTCCAAGCATACTGTGCACTTGGCTTCCAGGCAGGGATGCCACGCGCCTCCTGCAAGTCTGGCACAGGGGCTGCTTCCCCTGAGCTGAGGCTGTGGGCGGCAGCACAGACACGCAGGGTCAGGCCCCAACCACCTGCACACGTCTCTGCTGGAGGGGAGAGCACTAGGGAAATGACGTCTGTCAGGCACCTTCTGGGCGCTCACGGAGTCAGCCTCCGGGTGTGTGGGGCTGCAGACCACAGCCAGGGGCCCTGGGAAGCCTGGTGCTCTCCGTGCTGTGCTGAGTCTGGGCGGCCAAGCGACCGCTGGAGGAGCCCTGCACTTGCCATTCCCTTCCCTATGACAGAGCTCTCATGGCTGGAGGGCTTGGCAGAGTGCAACCCACCGGCTCCTAAGCCCTCCGCAAGGACGCCTGGGGACTAGGTGCAAAGGCAAGGCAGGAGTGGAGCTGAGGCCAGGAAGGCGCCAGGAGCGTTTGCCTGTCTCGCGCAGCCAGCTCCTTCCTGGGCAGGAAGCCTGGCAGCGAGGCAAGTCTGGGCAAGGCTCGCCCAGGGCAGAGCAGCCTCACGCCAGCCACTCTGCCAGATCAGGCCTCTGAGCAGAGCTGGAGCTCTGCCGTACTGGAGGCTCACTGGGCTCGGCCCAAGGAGTGAGTGCAGACGCACGCAGCTGGGCTGCCTCCTCTTCTCCCGAGGAGGCTCGCCTCCCGCATGCTGTGCACGAGGCTTCCAGGCGGGGGCGCCCCGCGCCTCCTACAGGTCTTGCCTCAGGGGCTGCTTCCCTTGAGCTGGGGCTGCCGGCGGGAGCCCAGACACGCAGGGGCAGGCCCGAACCACCTGCACACGTCTCTACTGGGGAGGAGAGCGCTAGGGACATGACGTCTGTCAGGCACCTTCTGGGCGCCCACGGAGTCAGCCTCCGGGTGTGTGGGGCGGCAGACTACAGCCAGGGGACCTGGGAGCTTTCTGCTCTCCGTGCGGCGCTGAGTCTGGGCGGCCAAGCAACCGCTGGAGGAGCCCTGCACTTGCCCTCCCCTCCCCTCTAAGAGAGGCCTCACTGCTGAAAGGCTTGGCAGTGTGCAAGCCACCGGCTCCTAAGCCTTCCCCAAGGACGCCTGGGGCCTAGATGCAAAGGCAAGGCAGAAGTGGACCTGAGACCAGGAAGGCGCCAGGGGCCTCTCCCAGCATCGCACAGCCTGCTCCTTCCTGGACAGCAAGCCTAGCAGCGAGGCAAGCATGGACAAGTCTCGCCCAGGGCAGAGCAGCCTCGAGCAAGGCACTTGACTAGATCCGGCCTCTGGGCAGAGCTGGAGCTCTGCTGTACTGGAGGCACACTCGGCTCGGCCCAAGCAGGGATTGCAGCTGCACGCGGCTTGGCTCCCTCGACTCTTCCCAAGGAGGCTCGCTTCCAAGCCTACTGTGCACTTGGCTTCAGGGCAGGGACGCCCCACGCCTCCTGCAAGTCTTGGCACAGGGCCTGCTTCCCCTGAGCTGAGGCTGTGGGCGGCAGCCCAGACACGCAGGGGCAGGCCCCAACCACCTGCACACGTCTCTGCTGGTGGGGAGAGCACTAGGGAAATGACGTCTGTCAGGCACCTTCTGGGCGCTCACGGAGTCAGCCTCCGGGTGTGTGGGGCTGCAGACCACAACCAGGGGCCCTGGGAGCCTGGTGCTCTCCGTGCCCTGCTGAGTATGGCCGGCAAAGCGACCGCTGGAGGAGCCCTGCACTTGCCTTCCCCTCCCCTCTAAGAGAGGCCTCACTGCTGGAGGGCTTGGCAGTGTGCAAGACACCGGCTCCTAAACTTTCCCCAAGGACGCCTGGAGCCTAGATTCAAAGGCAAGGCAGGAGTGGAGCTGAGGCCAGGAAGGCGCCAGGGGCCTCTCCCAGCATCGCACAGCCTGCTCCATCCTGGGCAGCAAGCCTAGCAGCGAGGCAAGCCTGGGCAAGTCTCGCCCAGGGCAGAGCATCCTCACGGAAGGAACTTGACTAGATCCGGCCTCTGCGCAGAGCTGGAGCTCTGCCGTACTGGAGGCACACTCGGCTCGGCCCAAGCAGGGATTGCAGCTGCACGCGGCTTGGCTCCCTCGACTCTTCCCAAGGAGGCTCGCTTCCAAGCATACTGTGCACTTGGCTTCCAGGCAGGGATGCCACGCGCCTCCTGCAAGTCTGGCACAGGGGCTGCTTCCCCTGAGCTGAGGCTGTGGGCGGCAGCACAGACACGCAGGGTCAGGCCCCAACCACCTGCACACGTCTCTGCTGGTGGGGAGAGCACTAGGGAAATGACGTCTGTCAGGCATCTTCTGGGCGCTCACGGAGTCAGCCTCCGGGTGTGTGGAGCTGCAGACCACAGCCAGGGGCCCTGGGAGCCTGGTGCTATCCGTGCCCTGCTGAGTCTGGGCGGTCAAGGAACCGCTGGCGCAGCCCTGACGTTGCCCTCCCCTTCCCTGTGACAGAGCTTTCACTGCTGGAGCTCTTGGCAGTGTGCAACCCACCGGCCCCTAAGCCCTCTGCAAGGACGCCTGGGGACTAGGTGCAAAGCTAAGGCAGGCGTGGAGCTAAGGCCAGGAAGTCGCCAGGAGCGTCTCCCATTCTCGTAGCCTGCTCCTTCCTGGTCAGGAAGCCTAGCAGCGAGGCAATTCTGGGCAAGGCTCTGCCAGGGCAGAGCAGCCTCACGCCAGGAACTCTGCCAGATCGGGCCTCTGAGCAGAGCTGGAGCTCTGCCGTACTGGAGGCAAACTCGGCTCCGCCCAAGAAGTGATTGCAGCCGCACGCAGCTGAGCTGCGTCCTCTTCCACCGAGGAGGCTCGCTTCCCGAATGCTGTGCACGAGGCTTCCAGGCGGGGGCGCCGCGCGCCTCCTACAGGTCTTGGCTCAGCGGCTGCTTGCCCTGAGCTGGGGCTGTGGGAGGGAGCCCAGACACGCAGGGGCACGCCCCACCACCTGCACACGTCTCTGCTGGGGAGGAGAGCGCTAGGGAAATGACGTCTGTCAGGCATCTTCTGGGCGCCCACGGAGTCAGCCTCCAGGTGTGTGGGGCTGCAGACAACAGCCAGGGGACCTGTGAGCCTGGTGCTCTCCGTGCGGCACTGAGTCTGGGCGGCCAAGCAACCGCTGGAGGAGCCCTGCAGTTGCCCTCCCCTTCCCTCTAATAGAGCCCTCACTGCTGGAGCGCTTGCCAGAGTGCAACCCACCGGCCCTTAAGCCCTCCCCAAGGACTACTGGCGACTAGGTGCAAAGGCAAGGCAGGAGTGGAGCTGAGGCCAGGAAAGTGCCAGCAGCGTCTCCCAGTCTCATTCCGCCTGCTCCATCCTGGTCAGGAAGCCTAAGAGCAAGGCAAGTCTGGGCCAGACTCGCCCAGGGCAGAGCAGCCTATCGCCAGGAACTCTGCCAGATTGGGCCTCTGAGCAGAGCTGGAACTCTGCCGTACTGGAGGCGCACTCGGTTCCGCCCAAGCAGGGATTGCAGCTGCAAGCGGCTTGGCTCCCTCGACTCTTCCCAAGGAGGCTCGCTTCGCCGCGTATTGTGCACTTGGCTTGCAGGCAGGGACGCCCCGCGCATCCTGCAGGTCTTGGCTCAGGGGCTGCTTCCCCTGACCTGGGGCTGTGGGCGGGAGCCCAGACACGCAGGGGCAGGCCCCAACCACCTGCACACGTCTCTGCTGGGGAGGACAGCACTAGGGAAATGACGTCTGTCAGGCACCTTCTGGGCACTCACGGAGTCAGCCTCCGGGTGTGCGGGGCTGCAGACCCCACCAGGGACCCTGGGAGCCTGGTGCTCTCCGTGTGGCGCTGAGTCTGGGCGGCCAATTAACCGCTGGAGGAGCGCTGCGGTTGCCCTTCCCTTCCCTCTGACAGAGCTCTCACTGCTGGAGCCCTCGGCAGTGTGCAACCCACCGGCCCCTAAGCCCTCCCCAAGGACGCCTGGGGACTAGGTGCAAAGGCAAGCCAGGCGTGGAGCTGAGGCCAGGAAGGAGCCAGGAGCGTCTGCCTGTCTCGCGCAGCCTGCTCCTTCCTGGTCAGGAAGCCTAGGAGTGAGGCAAGTCTGGGCAAGGCTCGCCCAGGGCCGAGCAGCCTCACGCCAGGAACTCTGCCAGATTGGGCCTCTGAGCAGAGCTGGAACTCTGCCGTACTTGAGGCACACTCAGCTCCGCCCAAGCAGGAATTGCAGCTTCAGGCGGCTTGGCTCCCTCGGCTCTTCACAAGGAGGCTCTCTTCCCCGCGTACTGTGCACTTGGCTTCCAGGCGAGGGCGGCCCGCGCTCCTACAGGTCTTGGCACAGGGCCTGCTTCCCCTGAGCTGAGGCTGTGGGCGGGAGCCCAGACACGCAGGGGCATGCCCCACCACCTGCACACGTCTCTGCTGGGGAGGAGAGCGCTAGGGAAATGACGTCTGTCAGGCAACTTCTGGGCGATCAAGGAGTCAGCCTCTGGGTGTGTGGGGCTACAGACCACAGCCAGATGCCCTGGGAGCCTGGTGCTCTCCGTGCCCTGCTGAGTCTGGGCGGCCAAGGAACCGCTGGAGCAGCCCTGACGTTGCCCTCCCCTTCCCTGTGACAGAGTTTTCACTGCTGGAGCTCTTGGCAGTGTGCAACCCACCGGCCCCTAAGCCCTCTGCAAGGACGCCTGGGGACTAGGTGCAAAGGCAAGGCAGGAGTGGAGCTGAGGCTAGGAAGGTACCAGGTGCGTCTCCCAGTCTCGCGCAGCCTGCTCCTTCCTGGTCAGGAAGCCTAGCAGCGAGGCAAGTCTGGGCAAGGCTCTGCCAGGGCAGAGCAGGCTCACGCCAGGAACTCTGCCAGATTGGGCCTCTGAGCAGAGCTGGAAGTCTGCCGTACTGGAGGTGCACTCGGCTCCGCCCATGCAGGGATTGCAGCTGCACGGAGCTGGGCTGCGTCCTCTTCCCCCGAGGAGGCTCGCTTCCCGAATGCTGTGCACAGGCTTCCAGGCGGGGGCGCCACACGCCTCCTACAGGTCTTGGCTCAGCGGCTGCTTGCCCTGAGCTGGGGCTGTGGGAGGGAGCCCAGACACGCAGGGGCAGGCCCCACCACCTGCACACGTCTCTGCTGGGGAGGAGAGCGCTAGGGACATGACGTCTGTCAGGCACCTTCTGGGCGCCCACCGAGTCAGCCTCCAGGTGTGTGGGGCTGCAGACCACAGCCAGGGGCCCTGGGAGCCTTGTGTTCTCCGTGCGGCTCTGAGTCTGGGCGGCCATACAACCGCTGGAGGAGCCCTGCAGTTTCCCTCAACTTCCCTCTAATAGAGCCTTCACTGCTGGAACGCTTGGCAGTGTGCAACCCACCGGTGCCTAAGCCCTCTGCAAGGACGCCTGGGGACTAGGTGCAAAGGCAAGGCAGGAGTGGTGCTGAGGCCAGGAAAGCGCCAGCAGCGTCTCCCAGTCTCGCGCAGCCTGCTCCTTCCTCGTCAGGAAGCCTAGCAGCGAGGCAAGTCTGGGCAAGACTCGCCCAGAACAGAGCAGCCTCACGCCAGGAACTCTGCCAGATTGGGCCTCTGAGCAGAGCTGGAGCTCTGCCGTACTAGAGGCACACTCGGCTCCGCCCAAGCAGGGATTGCAGCTTCAGGCGGCTTGGCTCCCTAGGCTCTTCTCAAGGAGGCTCGCTTCCCCGCGTACTGTGCACTTGGCTTTCAGGCGAGGGCGCCCCGCGCTCCTACAGGTCTTGGCTCAGGGGCTGCTTCCCCTGAGCTGGGGCTGTGGGCGGGAGCCCAGACACACATTGGCACACCCCACCACCTGCCCATGTCTCTGCTGGGGAGGAGAGCGCTAGGGAAATGACGTCTGTCAGGCAACTTCTGGGCGCCCACGGAGTCAGCCTCTAGGTGTGTGGGGCTACAGACCACAGCCAGATGCCCTGGGAGCCTGGTGCTCTCCGTGCCCTGCTGAGTCTGGGCGGTCAAGGAACCGCTGGAGCAGCCCTGACGTTGCCCTCCCGTTCCCTGTGACAGAGCTTTCACTGCTGGAGCTCTTGGCAGTGTGCAACCCACCGGCCCCTAAGCCCTCTGCAAGGACACCTGGGGACTAGGTGCAATGCTAAGGCAGGCGTGGAGCTGAGGCCAGGAAGTCACCAAGAGCGTCTCCCATTCTCGCTAGCCTGCTCCTTCCTGGTCAGGAAGCCGAGCAGCGAGGCAATTCTGGGCAAGGCTCGCCCAGGGCAGAGCAGCCTCACGCCAGGAACTCTGCCAGATCGGGCCTCTGAGCAGAGCTGGAGCTCTGCCGTACTGGAGGCAAACTCGGCTCTGCCCAAGAAGTGATTGCAGCCGCATGCAGCTGGGCTGCGTCCTCTTCCCCCGAGGAGGCTCGCTTCCCGAATGCTGTGCACGAGGCTTCCAGGCGGGGGCGCCGCACGCCTCCGACATGTTTTGGCTCAGCGGCTGCTTGCCCTGAGCTGGGGCTGTGGGAGGGAGCCCAGACACGCAGGGGAAGGCCCCACCACCTGCACACGTCTCTGCTGGGGAGGAGAGCGCTAGGGAAATGACGTCTGTCAGGCAACTTCTGGGCGCCCACGGAGTCAGCGTCCAGGTGTGTGGGGCTGCAGACAACAGCCAGGGGACCTGTGAGCCTGGTGCTCTCCGTGCGGCACTGAGTCTGGGCGGCCAAGCAACCGCTGGAGGAGCCCTGCAGTTGCCCTCCCCTTCCCTCTAATAGAGCCCTCACTGCTGGAGCGCTTGCCAGTGTGCAACCCACCGAACCCTAAGCCCTCCCCAAAGACTACTGGCGACTAGGTGCAAAGGCAAGGCAGGAGTGGAGCTGAGGCCAGGAAAGCGCCAGCAGCGTCTCCCAGTCTCATTCCGCCTGCTCCATCCTGGTCAGGAAGCCTAACAGCGAGGCAAGTCAGGGCAAGACTCGCCCAGGGCAGAGCAGCCTCACGCCAGCAACTCTGCCAGATCGGGCCTCTGAGCAGAGCTGGAGCTCTGCCGTACTGGAGGCAAACTCGGCTCCACCCAAGAAGTGATTGCAGCTGCACGGAGCTGGGCTGCCTCCTCTTCCCCAGAGGAGGCTCGCTTCCCGCATGCTGTGCACTAGCCTTCCAGGCGGGGGCGCCCCGCGCCTCCTGCAGGTCTTGGCTCAGGGGCTGCTTCCCCTGAGCTGGGGCTGTGGGCGGGAGCCCAGACACGCAGGGGCACGCCCCACCACCTGCACACGTCTCTGCTGGGGAGGAGAGCGCTAGGGAAATGACGTCTGTCAGGCAACTTCTGGGCGCTCAAGGAGTCAGCCTCTGGGTGTGTGGGGCTACAGACCACAGCCAGGGGACCTGGGAGCCTGGTGCTCTCCGTGCGGTGCTGAGTCTGGGCGGCCAAAGAACCGCTGGAGGAGCCCTGACGTTGCCCTCCCCTTCCTTGTGACAGAGCTTTCACTGCTGGAGCTCTTGGCAGTGTGCAACCCACCGGCCCCTAAGCCCTCTGCAAGGACGCCTGGGGACAAGGTGCAAAGCTAAGGCAGGCGTGGAGCTGAGGCCAGGAAGGCGCCAGGAGCATCTCCCATTCTCGCTAGCCTGCTCCTTCCTGGTCAGGAAGCCTAGCAGCGAGGCAAGTCTGGGCAAGGCTCTGCCAGGGCAGAGCAGGCTCACGCCAGGAACTCTGCCAGATCGGGCCTGTGAGCAGAGCTGGAGCTCTGCCGTACTGGAGGCAAACTCGGCTCTGCCCAAGAAGTGATTGCAGCCGCACGGAGCTGGGCTGCATCCTCTTCCCCTGAGGACGCTCGCTTCCCGAATGCTGTGCACGAGGCTTCCAGGCGGGGGCGCCGCGCGCCTCCTACAGGTCTTGGCTCAGCGGCTGCTTGCCCTGAGCTGGGGCTGTTGTAGGGAGCCCAGACACGGAGGGGCAGGCCCCACCACCTGCACACGTCTCTGCTGGGGAGGAGAGCGCTAGGGAAATGACGTCTGTCAGGCAACTTCTGGGCGCTCACGGAGTCAGCCTCTGGGTGTGTGGGGCTACAGACCACAGCCAGGGGACCTGGGAGCCTGGTGCTCTCCGTGCGGTGCTGAGTCTGGGCGTCCATACAACCGCTGGAGGAGCCCTGCAGTTGCCCTCCCCTTCCCTGTGACAGAGCTCTCACTGCTGGAGCCCTTGGCAGTGTGGAACCCACCGTCCCCTAAGCCCTCCACAAGGACGCCTTGGGCCTAGGTGCAAAGGCAAGGCAGGAGCGGAGCTGAGGCCAAGAAGGCGCCAGTGGGGTCTCCCCGTCTTGCACACCCTGCTCCTTCCTGGGCAGGGAGCCTAGCAGCGAGGCATGTCTCGGCAAGGCTCGCCCAGCCCAGAGCCGCCTCGGCCCAGGAACTCTGCCTGATCGGACCTCTGAGCAGAGCTGGAGCTCTGCCATACTGGATGCGCACTCGGCTTTGCTGAAGCAAGGCTTGCAGCCGCTCCCGGCTGGGCTGCTTCGCCTTCCCCCGAGGAGGCTCGCTTCCCCCCGTGCTGTGCACTTGGCTTCCAGGCGGTGGCGCCCCGCGCCTCCTTCAGGGCTTGTCTCAGGGGCTGCTTCCCTTCCCTTCCCTCTGACAGAGCTCTCACTGCTGGAGCCCTTGGCTTTGTGGCACTCACTAGCCCCTAACCGCGACCCCAAACCACGAACTCGACCCTGACCTCAAAACCCTATATCCTGAACCCGGAAACCGAATCCCGAGCTCCAGTCTCCAAACCGTGAACCTGAACTCGAACCCAACCCCGAGCCCGAACACCGACCCCTGAACCCCAAACACAAATTCCAGTCTCTAAACCGAAATCCCAAAGCGCGAACCTCTAACCCCAAGCCGAACCCCATACCCCAAACCCCAAGCCCATAATCAGAACCAGAAACCCCAAAATCCGAACCCTAAACCCCTAACCCGAACACCAAACCGTGTACCCCAACCCATATACCGAATCCAAATCTCGAACCCCAAGGACCGAACTCCCAACCTGAAGCAGGATCCCCTAACCCAAACCCCTACCTGAACCCCTAATCCAAACCCGAAATCCAAGCACCAAACCTCTAACC
This sequence comes from Budorcas taxicolor, assembly GCF_023091745.1. Classification (NCBI taxonomy): domain Eukaryota; kingdom Metazoa; phylum Chordata; class Mammalia; order Artiodactyla; family Bovidae; genus Budorcas; species Budorcas taxicolor. Next base: position 164,521 of record NW_026291591.1, read on the forward strand.
CATAACCTGAACTGCGAACCCCTACCTGAAAACACCAACCCCAATCACTATCCCCTTACCTGAACAGCGAACCCCTAAGCCGAACCCCAATCCATGAATCCCGAACCTCGAACCCCATACCCCAAACCCCAAAGCCCGACGCCCAACCCAAACCGCTAACCCCTAAACTGAATCGAAACCCCAAAACCTAAACCCCAGACCCCAAACTCCTAACCCATACTCCAAAGTCCAAACTGCAAATCCCTAACCGGAACCGCATACCCCAAACAACGAACCACGTACCCCAAACCCCGAACCACATACCCCAAACATGGAACCCAAACCCCAAACCCCATACCCTGAATCCGAACCCCTATCCCAACTGCAAAACCCAAACCCTGATCCGGGAACCCCAAACCCCTAACCCAAACCCCAAACTCCGAACCCCAAACCCCTAACCCGAACCGTGAACCCCTAACCCTAACCCTAACCCGAGCCCCAAACCCCAAACCCAAACCCCGACCCCCATACCCCAAACCGCAAACACCGAACCACGTAGCCCAAACCCTGAGTCCATAACTCGAACCCCGAACCCCAAATCCAGAACCCAAACCCCGAACCCCAAACCGCTAACCTGAACCCAAAACCTAACCCCAAACCCAAACCTCACACCCCTAATCCCTTACCGGAACCGCAAACCCCTAAACCGAACCCTAAACCCTGAACCCAAACCCCTAACCTGTACCCCACACCCCACACCCCGAACCCTAACCCCAAACCCCTAACCCGAATCCCGAACCCCAGAGTCCAACCGCGAGCACCGAAACTGAACCCTAAAACCCGAAACCCAAACCCCAAACCCCAAACCCCCAAACCCAAACTCCAAACCCCTAACCCGAACCCCAAACACCAAACCCCTAACCGGAACCCCAATCCTCAAACCCCAAACCGCACACCCCAAACCCCTAAGCCGAACCCCGAACCGCCAACCCCTAACTCCTAACCCAAACAGCGAAACTCTAAACTGCACCTCACACCCCCAACCCCAAACCATGAACCCAAACCCCCGAACCCCAAACCCCAAACCTCTCATCTCGGCCCCCAAACCACAAACCTCACATACTGAACCCCTAATCGGAACCCCGAACCCCAATCCCCGAACCCAAACCCCTAATCCCTAACCCGAACCGCGAAGCCATAAACTGAACCCAAAACCCCCAATCCCCAACCCTGAACCCAAACCCCAAACCCATAACAGGAACCCCAAACCGCGAACCCCTGACCAAATTCCAAACTCCAAACCCCAAACCCCTAAACCTTAACCTAAACCGCGAACCCCTAACCCGAACCGAGAACCCCTAACCCGAACCCCAAACCCCAAACCCTAACCGCGAACCCCTAACCCAAACCCCAAACCCCAAACCCAAACCGCGAAGCCCAAACCCCAAACCCCTAACCCGAATCCCAAACCCAAAACCCTTAACCCAAATCCCAAACCCCCAACCCAAACCGTGAACCCCAAACCCCTAACCCTAACCTCATACCCCAAACCCGAACTGTGAACCCCTAACCCAAACCGAGAACCCCTAACCTGATCCCCAAACCCCAATCCCCAAACCCTTAACCCGATCCTCAAATCCCAAACCCGAACCGCGAACCCCTAACCCGAACCCCAAATCCCAAACCCCTAAGCTGGACCTTGAACCCCTAATCGGAACCCCAAACCCCAAACTAGAGCCGCGAAGCCCTAACCCCAAACCCTGAACTCCAAACCCCAAACACGAACCGCGTACCGCAAACCCGAACCCTGAACTCTAACCCGAACCTGAATCCAAACCCTAAGGAGAGAGGGGATTCCCTGAACCCGAACTCTGAACCTGAACCCTAACAAGTTGAGGGGATGCCGGAACCCTAACCCTAACCCTCACAATAAAACTCTAAAATAAAAAGAAACTTTTCTGGCCTAAGCCCCGCCCCTTGCGGTCCCCCACCCGCTAAAAGCAGAAGAGACAAACCTGGACTTGAACTTCTAACCCAAAGAGCCAGATTGCTTGTTTATTTAGCCGCCCCCCTAACCGCTATGCTACCCAGGCTCACTAGGTTTTGCGTTGCTCCCAGGCACCCTTCAAGCCTCGGCCCGCCAGGGCAGGCTAATAAAGAACTATGGGCCCTATTAGCGCTCACTTTAAGCTGTATCATTAACGCTAATGCGAACCCTAACCGTAACCTGAACCCTGACCCTGACCCTGACCTGAACCCTAACCCGAATCCAAACTCTAAGAAGAGGGGGGTCCCCGAATTCTAACCCTAACCCCGAACCCGAACCTGAACCCTAACAAGTGGGGGGGTTGCCCAAACCCTAACCCTAAACGTAACAGTAAACCTCTAAAATAAAAATAAGCTTTTCTGGTTTAAGCCCCCCGTCTTGCAGTCCCCTGCCCCCTAAAAGCAAAAGGGGGACAGGGGGGATTTGAACTCCTGACTTACAGGCCATAGTCTGCCTTCTTCACCGCCCACCTAACCCCGATGCTACAGACGCTTGCTGCTTCTAACAGGGCTCCCGCAGCCTCTTCAAGCCTCGGCCCGCCAGGGCAGGCTAATAAAGAACTATGGGCCCTATTAGCGCTCACTTTAAGCTGTAACCCTAACCCTAATGCCAACCCTAACCTGAACCCTAACCCAAAGCTGAACTCTAAGAAGAGGGGGGTTCCCCGAATTCTAACCCTAACCCCGAACCAGAACAAGTTGGGGGGTTGCCCGAACCCTAACCCTAAGCTTAACAATAAACCTCTAAACTAAAAATAAACTTTTCTGGTCGAAGCCCCGCCTCTTGCGGTCTCCCGCCCCCTAAGAGCAAAAGAGTTAAACTGCAGACTTGAACTCCTGACTTACAGACCATAGTTCGCCTGCCTACCAGCCCGCCTAACCGCTTCACTACAGAGGCTGGCTGTTTCTAACAGAGCGCCCGGCCCGTCTTCAAGGCTCTGCCCGCCAAGGTCTGGTTCTATAGAATATCATGGCTGTCCTAGGTCATCTTTGCTTTCTGTAGTCATCGTTTTATCCCTAAATCATAGACAGATCAGCTGAGAAAAAGCGTGGATTGTCTCGGTGGGGTGGATTTGCTTGTCCTTGTGTTTCACCTGGAGGCAGGCGCGGTCCCGCGGGCTGTCCTGGAGGGGGCGTGGGGGCGGGGCGAACCTGGGCGGGTCTGGGGCGGGATGAACACGGCGGCGCGTCGGGGCCAGGGGTTCCGGGTTGTGCTCTCAGGGCTCGCCATTGCAGCTGGGAATGCTCGTTTCGTGGGCTCCTGGGTCCCCGTCGATCGGCATCCAGCGAGCAGAGCGGAGGGCTGTGGACCACAGGTAAGGGAACGCGGACTCGGCGGAGCAGGGAACCATGTATTCTGCCCTCTTTGTTTGCAGTCTCGGAGGCGACTAACACGGCGGTCGCAGAAAAGCCTCGCCTTTGGGGCCAAGGGTTTTACCGCTTTACCTCTTTGCATAAAGCTCAGACCCGCGCGGTTTTCCCAAGCAGCTTAGTGTATTGCTTCCTACAGGCCTGGAGAGGATAACAGGCAGGAAGGCCAGGGGTCTCCAGACAGGGAAAATAGACTGCAAGTGTCAGACGTTTTTTTCTCTCTCTGAAGAGGCAGGAGGAGACAAAAGACTGTTGCATTTTTTTTTCTCCATCTTGATACAAATTTAAAGGGAGGTTTCTGGGAAGATTCTGTGTTGCCATGACAACTCCTGGCTCCACCTGAATGTAACTTTTCTCAAACCTGGAACTAAGCAATGCCTTTTTCTTATGGAAATGTTTGTCTTAAGGTATGGAAATGTTAGTCTTCAGTTATGTTAATGTACTATTTACCCAAGGCTCTGTCTTCCTGTCAGTTCCCCCTAAAGGCTCAGAAACGACTTGACAAACCAGTCTGTTTACTCATACCTTGTTCTCTTAATCTATGTGGATGAAACTATATATTTGCTTGGAAATCTGCCTTTCTTCAAGATTCATGTCCATCATTTTATGGCCTGGGATGACTCATCTGCTGCCAATGTTATCTCAATGCATGCTGTGGGTGAGGGGCCTGGTGCCATTCTCGGAGACATTGTCTTTCTTTCATTAGCAGACTGCTAGTGGCTGTATAACATCTGGCTAAAGACTAGCAGGGGGTCCTCTTTCTTCCGCCTTCTAATGTCTACGTCAGCAGCTCTCTCGATCTCTTTTATACTTTAATAAAACTTTTTAACAGAAAACCTCTGAGCCATCAAGCTTCGTCACTTGCCCTGGATTGAATTCTCCTCTGGAGGCCAAGAATGCTGGCATCTTTTGTGGTTTAGCAACCACCTTTCAGCCTTTTGTAATTCATATTGAATCTTCATTTCAGATTGAAGATGCATTCCACGGTATTGCCAACTGAAGTCTTCTCATCGCTATGGAGTATCTGTCCATGCCTTTAGGGTATTTTTCAGCAATCATGTATCATTTCCAGTGTGCCAGTCTTGTCATCCTCATTCCGTCCATAGCAAAGTCTTTTATTAATGTTGACATGATTGAAAGGGAATTGTTTGTTTAAATTCCTTTTCAGATTGTTATTTGCTGGTGTATACAGATAACACTGTGTCATCATTCATTTGTATCAGTTTGGACAGCTTGATAGTTGTCTTTAATTTCTTTAATTTCTCATAATTTAAGATGACCCTGGCTCATCTATTTACAGTCTCACCCCTAGTCTCAGTCATTTCTTCAAAGAACTGTCCCTTTTTTTAACATTACATTATTTTTGACTATGCTGGGTCTTTACTGCTAGTTTGTCTAGTTGTAGTGAGCAGAGGCTACCCTCTAGTTGCTGTGCCATGGCTTCTCATTGCAGTGCTTTCTCTGTTTGCAGAACTTGGGCTCTGGAGCATGCAAACTTCAAGAGTTGTTCAAAGGCTTCGTTGTCCCTGGGCGTGTGGAATCTTCTACACAGGGATTGAACCCGTGTTCCCTGCATCGGTAGGCAGATTCTTTACCACCGGGCCATCGGAGATGTTTCCTGTTCCCTTTTATTAGAGAATGATATTTAAAACATACATGGAGGAGCTCAATATGCTCAGCTGACAATACATGGATATATATATACATGTATTCCAGCTCACCTTTGAACATATGCAGTTAAAGGTAATTTGTGATGATGTCTCCAACCCGATCCGCCAGGACATGGACATTGTAACGTTTCCTTTTGTTTATCTGTAACTTTGCATTCCAATGGTAAGATACCTGGCTTCCACCGCTTGTCATACACAGAATTCAGTGCTTGTCCCATGTGGTTACTGAGAAAAAACTGTCAGATTGTCTTTCAAAGGGGGCTCTGCGTGCACTGCACCAGTATCTTGAGGATGTTTTTGTATGCTAGTTTACTATCAGTATACCCTCAGTGGCCAGGTGTCTATTTCAGTCGCTACCAATTATGAATGGGCTTGTTTGCTCTAGTGTTCTTGGACAATTCGAGTACAGTTTCTTTGTCAGATATGCATTTTTTTTAGGAAAACAGTTTTATTTATTTTTGGCTGTGTTGCATCTTTGTGTGTGGGCTTTTCTCTAGTTTTGGTGAGCATGGGCCATAACTAGTGGTTTGCAGGCTTCTCACTGCAGTGTCTCTTCTTGTTGAGGGGCACAGGCTCACGGGCTTCAGTGGCTGCAGCATGTGAACTCGGCATCGTGGCTTCCAGGATCTAGAGCACAGGCTGGGCAGTTGTGGCACACGGGCTCCATAGGATGTGGGATCTTCCCATCCTAGGGATCGCACATGCATCTCCAGCACTGGCAGGTGGATTCTTTACTATGGAACCACCAGGGCATATTTTAGATTCTAGTTTTCCACACATGTATCTAGTGAAAGAGGCCAGGATCAAGAGGCATGGCAGCTGGGAATCCTCAGCCACAGCTCTGGTGTGCTATCCAAAGCTCTGGGGCCTTTGGTGAGCAGCTCAGCTTCCCTGGGACTGTTTCCTGCTGTCAGGAATGCCCTGCTTTTGGACTGCAGCCCACCAAGCTCCTCTGTCCCTGGGATTTCTGAGACCAGAGTACTGCAGGTGGTGCCATTTCTTTCTCTGCTGCTGCTGCTGCGTCGCTTCAGTCGTGCCTGACTCTGCATGACCCCATAGACAGCAGCCTCCCAGGCTCCTCTGTCCCTGGGATTCTCCAGGCAAGAACACTGGAGTGGGTTGCCATGTGCTTCTCCAGTGCAGGAAAGTGAAAAGTGAAAGGGAAGTCACTCAGTGAAGTCGTGTCCGACTCTTAGTGACCCCGGTGTTGCAGCCTACCAGGCTCCTCTGTCCATGGGATTCTCCAGGCAATGGTACCGGAGCGGCTGCCATTGCCATTTCCTTCTCTACAAGATAGCGTTTTGAAGATATTTTCTCCTGGATATTGCTTTTGATGAAGGAAGGGGGATCCCTTCCAGGGCTTGAGAGTGAGTTCTTGTCTGACACTGGGCAATGAGTTGTCTGAGGAGAGGAGTGCTGTCCAAGCGAGAGGCTTTATTGGGAAGGGCTGCCGGGGTGGAGGGCAGGAGGGTGAGGGAAACGGAGAGAACCACTCTGTCACGTGGCTCACAGTCTCAGGTTTTATGGTCATTGGGTTCATTTCTGGTTTGTCTCTTGCCAGGCATTCTGAACTGGGATCCTTCTTGGGGGCACACACATCACTCAGCCGAGATGGATTCCAGCGAAGTGGATCCTGGGAGGTTGGTAGGACCTCTGAACTGGAGCCTCCCATCACCTGACCTCTCCAGAATTCTGGTTGGTGGTAGCTTGTTCGTTCCTTGTTCCTTCCCAGGACCTCCTGTTGTAAGATGACTCCTGCAAGTGTTTTCTTTTCTCTGTCGCCTGGCCAGGGTGGGTGGTCCGTGGTTCATTTAACCGTTTGTTTTTGGTTCTCTCGAGTAAGGTCCTCCACAGGGTAAATGTATGAAATGATAAAAGGCAATGTTTTAAATAATTTATATTCATAATTTGGTAAGCTGGCTTTTTTTGTGTATGTTAGACCTGATCACCAGACCAAAGGTCATGTAGAACTTTTGTAGTTTTCTAAAATTTCCATAGTATTTTAAATGGAGTTACCTTGTTGCAAAGTTTGTGTTTATGTTCATATTTTTTTAAACAGTTATTTCTTTTTAGTTGATTGATCATTGCTTTACAATATTGGTTTGATTTGTCATACATCCACATTAGGTGTACCTATGTCCTCTTGCTCTGGAATCTCCCTCCCACTTCACACCCATTCCCACCTCTCTAGGTTACTACAGAGCCCCAGTTTGAGTTCCCTGAATCATACAGCAAATTCCCATTGGTTGTCTATTTACAAATGTTGGTGTACCTGCATCCATGCTGCTCTCTCCATTCCTCTCACCCTCTCCTTCTTGTTCCCCACCCTCGTCTGTAAGTCTGTTCTCCATGTCTGGATCTCCATTGCTGCCCTGTGAACAGACTCGTCAGTACCATCCTTCTAGATTCCATGTTTTTCTCTCTTTGACTGACTCCCTCCCCTTTATTAGAACAGACTCAAATGTGTTCCTTTTTATGGCTGCATTCCATACAGGCTCTGATTGTTCCTTAGCCATGTTTTGCGGAGGGTCACGGAGCTATTCTGCTCCATTTCAGTTTGGGCTTCCAGTCTGAGTGCTCGCAGCAGAGCTGCTTCTGGGTGAGCCCTCTGAGGTCTGTGAGCGCCGGGCTGCCCGCTCTCCTCTTGTGGCCCGCAGGGGGCGCCAAACCCCCCTCTGAGCCGCGGGCGCAGGACGCTTTGCCTTTAGACTCTGCTCCGTGAGCAGCTGGCGGGAGCTTTGTCTCGTCAGGACCATCGGGGCTCAGGCTTCTGGATAACAGGGCTACATCCAGGCTGAGAGGAGCAGGGTTGCCTCAGTGCCCACCAGCAGGGAGGCGCTGCCAAAGCGAAAAATGAGGACCGAGTAGACGTTTCCTGTGTCCAGCTGAGGGCTGAGTGGAGGTCCATCTCAGAGGACTCAGGGGGAAAGAGCTCCGTGTGCAAAACGGTGGGTTTTTAGTTAGATTTGCGTTAGATGATGTAGAGGATGAACACTGATGTTCTTCCGTGTAGGTGGCCGTTTCCCTGTCACTGTTTCTTGGGAAGACTGTCCTTTCCTCTTCGCTCGTTCCTGGTTTGATTTTCAGGAATTGACCATGTACATGTGGGTTCGTTTCTGGGCTCTCTATTCTCTCCTGGAGGCCATGTGTCTGTGTTCCTGCCAGTTCCTCACTGTGGTGGTCACTCCAGCTCCGTGATGTCGTTTGAAGAGGGATAGGAAGATGCCTCCGGCTGTGTTCCTCTTTCTCAGAGTCTTTTTGGCCGTTTAAGGTCCTGTTCAACATTAGCAGTCTAATATTAGGAATATTTCTATTTCTGTGAAAAATGCCATTGAATATCATTTTGTGATTGCAGTCAGTGTATTTGTTGATGACTTTGGTTGGAATGGACCTTTTAATTCCTCATTGTTCCAGTGCATGCGCGTGGAATAATTTTCTGTGTATTTGTATTTTCTTTGGTTTCTATATCAGGGCTTTCTAGTTTTCTGACTACTGGTCTTTTATGTTCTTGATTAAGTTTGTTGCTAGATGTTTTATTTAAGTGGGATTGTCTTAATTTTTTTTTCTGATTGTTATTAGTGTATAGAAATGCAAGTGATTTTTGGACTGTAAATGGTAGTATTTTATAGGATTGTAAATTGATCCGAAATGATTCAGCTTTACTGAATGTAGTCTAACAACTTTTTGTGAAGTTATGTGGAACATTTTATCTGTCAAATCTGTTTCTCCTGCAGTAGGTCATCCAGAGGACCCAAGACATGGTGGTTACTCATAGACTTCCCACAGTACTTCTTCATTCCACGTGGACTCCTTCAAGGGCAGTGAGCATCGCAGCTTCCCTTGAACTTCGTCTGGGTAAGTCTTGGCCTGTGTAAGAAAGTTTCCTGCCTGTCTACTCTAAATGTCTTTTGTGGTATTGACATGGTTGTTTTGAAACCTAGTATACTTTCCAGTCATTTAAAATGTACAGAAAATGCCTAGCAATGGGAACAAGTGCTAGCATTTGCCACATCATCTAAAATACTCTCTGTGTTTTATCCAAAATGGGTACCTTCTGCAGAACCAGCACATAATCTCCAAAATCAGGAAATCATATGGTGTCTACATTATAATGTAATCCACAGCCCCACTTCCGCTTTTAGCAATTGTTCAAGTGTATGAGTATATCTTTTGTTTCCATCTTCATCCTTTTTTCTTTATTTAGAGTGTTACTGAGATTTTCAGTTATTTGGACAGACTTGATGGATTGAAAGCAGACATGGTGAATAAGGGTTCTGGGTGGCCTTTCCTATATGGATTTTTTTTTCACTGAAGATGGTTTTACTATTTCTTCATGTTGTAACATGTATGAATCCTGCATTCTTTCTCCCCCCATAGTAATTAAAAATAAATAATATGCCATTTACCATTTAGACATTTGTAAGCATACAGTGTTGTAGCAGACAACCTTTTCTTGTTTTGCAAACCAGCGTAATAATGTGCACCTTGTGCGTGCTTTGGAGAAACTCAGGAAACTGAGTCAGTGACTGAAATGGCCCAAGATATCACCTTAGATTCCATCTTCATCTAAAAACAAAACAGGCACTTCCTGGTGGTCCCGTGGCTGAGACTGGACACTCAGGAGGCCCAGGTTCATTGCCTGATCTAAGAAGTAGATCTCCCATGCCACAACGGAGAATTTGCATGCTGTAGCTAAATATCTGGCTTGCCTCAATGAAGGTTGACCTGGCACAGCCAAATTAAAAAAGAAACAAATATTTAAAAAATACAACCAAAGGAAAGGAAGGGTATGGTTGTTGTGCAGATTTATGGCTTAGCTTTCCCTATGGGTAGAAAAGAAAAAAGAGTTTCAAAAGACTGTGTCTCATCCTTCTATCTGGCATATAGAGAGGATTCCTTTGAAATGAGATTTCTCTGGTAAATGTGACTCACAGAAGAGCTGTCTTGAACTTGGGTTTCAGAGATGATCATGTGTCCTCTAAAAAAATAAAAGTTAATTGGGTCCAACTAACTCTCATGCTGAGGTGGTATATTTTGTGGTAGCATTTGCTCCCCTTCACTTTGGATGTATCCCCATTTGTTTACACTGTCGTCTACTGAAGACATCCTGATATTTGAAAGTGTTTAGTTATTACAAGTAGAGCTGTTGTATATAATCATGCGATCCTTTTTGTCTGGACGTTTTCAAAGCTGTTTAGTAAGCGCTAGACATGCAGTATTCAGGTCACAGGTGAGCCTTGTTTAGCTGTGGGAAAATCCAGCTATGTTTCTCTGTGGCATGTGGGATCTTCTGGGGTAAGGGATCGAACGAGAGTGTCTTGCAGCCACCGGAGAAGCTGTGCCCTACCCCCTTTCTTTGGAGTTGACTGGATCTAATAGGTGTGCAGTGCTACCTCACTGTTATTTTCGTTTGTCATTTCCTAATGATAGGTGATTTTGAGTCTTTTTGATAGGCTTATTTACTATCTATCTTTATATTTTTGTAGGCCGGGTGTTTAGGCGTATACATTTTCTATGAGATTGTTCTAGATTTTTTGGTATATTTGGAGTACAATCCTTTATCAGATATGTATTTTATAAATATATTTTCCTGTGGCTTGTGTTTAAGTTTTGTGAATAAGGTTTTTCACAGTTTAAATTTCTAATTGTTTAAAGTTGATGTTATATATGTTTTATATCCTTTTTTGGATAGACTTTAGTGTGTCGTTGTTGTTGTTGTTAAATTTTATAAGCAGAAGTGAGGTACTGTAGATACGGTTTTAAGCTAAGCTGAGGTACCATAGATACAGTTTTGCCTTTTGTCTGTTGAGAAGTTTGAGTGAGCTTGGTGTACACTGTAACATTATGTCGACATTGATTTGACTGGATATAGCTTCCAATTATTTGTCTAATTGGTTTTGGAGATATCACGGGAAGTCAGTTTTTCCAAGGGAAACTGAGGTCCATGAGACATGAACTCTCTTCGATCGGTCGGAATCACTTTCTGCTATTTCTGACAGATTTGACTTGTTTGGATATCTCATACGAGGGGAATCACAGAACGTTTGTCTTTTTCTTGGTCTGGTTTATTTCACTTAATCTAATGACCATAAGGTTTGTCCACATTGTCGCATTGTCAGAATTACTGACTTTGAAGGGCCGAATCAGATTCCATTGTGTGTATACCACAGTTTGTTTATGGAATTGGCTGCCATGGACACTTAGATTACTTCTCTTTGTTTGCCAGTGTGAATCATGCTGGTGTGAGTATGACTGAAGAAGTATCCATTTTTTCAGCCCCCTTTCCCAGTCCTTTTGGGTACATAGCATGAATTGGATTCGAACTATGTGTTTATTCCATGTGTTCGTTTTGGAGTCATTTCTGTAATGTCTTGCAGAGTGGCAGCACCATTTCATGGACTTTTTTGTATGGTGGAATACCGTTCAAGCTTCCGAATATACCTTGTGTTGCATATTCAGTCTCCCACCAACGGACACTTGAATGAGCTCTACCTTTGAGCTATTGTGAATGACACTGTGAATATTTTTGTACCAGTTTTTGTTTGAATAATTAACAAATACATTACTATATATAAAAGAAGCCACAAGGACCTACTGTACAGTTTAGGAAACTATTAAATATCTTATGATAATATATAATGGAAGAGAATCTCAAAAGGAATATAGGAAAAGCACATAGTAAGCATGATATTTATTGTGCCAACACTATGAGTATCATAGCACTACTCAACGTGTATTTATACATGTCACTAAAATATTCACATCTGTAAGGATATTATAAAAAATTATATAAAAAATCAAGAATTCAAACAGAGAATAAATAAACTTCCTGCCATTGCTCCTCATCATGTATACACTCATACTACCTGTAACACTCATTGTATAAGTGCTGGACTAGCAATTGACATTCTTGTAAACCAAGAGATTGTGAAGGTGTAAGGAAATATAACTTATTGAATTCCTTAATGAAGGATTATAGAACTCTATGTCCATGAAGCGAATGAAATTCCGTTTTATTGAACCACATTCTGACTAGAGTGATGAGCTTCCACCCCACCCAACGTTAGTTCACAATGAAATCCTGCCATCCTCTGGCCTCAATGTCTGCTTCCTGCTACCGAGAAAGAAAAGATGAGAAAGTCCTGACCAAACCGATGCTATTTTTCTTTTTCTGATTTGTATTTTATCGCAGGGCTTGGCAAAAAGAGGGCCCAACCTGTTTTTAGAGTTCCATCCCGAGGGTTCCTCCGGCATGTTCCCTGTGTTGACAAACTGCAGATTATTTTCAACAAAGGACAGTGATCTGCACTTCACTATCTGTTGCTTGAGCTGGAATAGCAGGCATCCCTTGAAGTGCAGTCCTTCATGCTGAAGTAGGCATCCCTGAAGAAATAGTATAAGAGGAACACATTTATCATGTAGACATCGCATCCCATGCATTTGTAATAATTTTTCAGTTATACCCATCATCATCGGAGGAACTGACTTGTCCCAGTAACAACGAGAGTACCCAGTATAACAGTTCCTTGACTTATGAGTACTTCCTATGAGTACCCTTATGAGTACTTCCAATGTTTTTTCTCCTACTTTGGTCATGAACAGTAGGAGCTGATGGCAGTGGTCCTTGAAATGTATGTCGATTCCCAGGTGGCGCAGTTGATAAATAATCTGCCTACCAGTGCAGGAGGTGGAAGTGATGTGGGTTTGACCCCTGGTTCAGGAAGATAACAATTCATACACATGTTTTATGTGAACAAGTTTGATACTCATGAGTTTGTTTCTTCTGTATACAGAAAAACAAATGCTGTTCAAGGACACTGAAAGAACCCTGATGTCGAAAATCAGATCTGTATTGTGAGCAATGCTTAGATATCCATGAGTCGAAGCATAGTATTATGCCTATCATCCTTGTATTTCCCTCAGTGAAATATGTGGAGGAAAACTCTTCATTCATGGTCTAGATTCACGAAGAAGCTAAATAGCAGTCATCCTTTATGTTGACAACTGTGAATTTAAATCTCCTGTGAATCCTATGTGACAACCACGCATACCAACATGAGTTATTAGTATTATATCAATATTTTTAGTCCTATTGTATGTCAACTAAAAAAATCAATATATAATTGTACATGAAGTCAAGACATAAAATCAGTGCAAATACAAAATGTTCCATCCTTTGAGAAAGGGAGAAAAACATCTCTGTGCTTAGCCTATTGCATTTTTACGTATTAGATCCTTAAGTAGTTTATTCACCACACCCTATGAATGATTCACAGATCTTCCGAGAAGAAAGGATCATTTCTCTTAAACAATGAGTAGTTCAACTCTTCTCAAAGCAAAGTCATAAGTGAGTCGAATTTTGCGTGAGACCATGAAAACTCAGTGTTTTCATTATGCTTGTGCTTATGATGGGAGGAGGTCTGAGAAGGCACTTCTGAAGGTTTATTCATACCAGTCGTTCTCATATGTATCGAGTCTTTAAAGGTCGAATCACCGAGGTGTTGCTTCTACACTTGGACTAGGCTGAGTAGCAACATTCCCTTTCTCCCTAAGTGCAGTAGACGTGTTCCCAACCTGTCTGTCTTCTGTCCTCTGGAGTATGTATTGCTTGAGCTCACCGCAGCCTAGTAGATGATAATCGTCAGGATATTCTGGAAACCCTTTTTATTTCAGTCTGTTCAGGAGGTTACCACTGCTGCTGCAAACCTCTGGATTTTACCACGCACTTTTAACAACCTCAGATGAAGGATACAAGTCAACACTCTTGACAGCCACGGGCTTCCATGGCCTATACATGATTGTTGGCTTTGCTTTCATAATCATCCTGTTTCTTATACCAACTAAACTGTCACTGTATTTTTTTTATTACCATTTTATCTTTGATGGTTTTTAGATCTATTATGGATTTTCCTATGTATCTTCACTTATCGGTGAGGGTCTTATGTTAGTAGTAGTTATGACAACTGACTTCCAGTCAGTTAGCTGTGGCAGAATAGGAAAAAGAATGACCCACTGTATATCCTTAATATTATGTATCAATATATTATTCGTTTTATTGTTTGCAGTCATCCACTTCCAAGTTTCCGAAATAAACTTTCAGAAAAATCACGTCCTTTTGAATGTCCGTTTGACTGAACAGGAGCACGGAAATGTTATTCCATAAAATTGTTTACAGTTTCCATTCCGTTCCTCCTGTTTGATGTAGATATCGGCCTTTGGTTCTATCACTAGCTTTGCAAGTAAAAAAAAAATTAATTAGAGCTCGTATGGTAATTTTACTGTTAGCAGTAAGTTTAGCATAAAATGAACACAGAAGAGGTTACAGTAGACCAAATATGAAAGTCAGTTTAAAAGAAAACATAGTGTTGAACGTTTACAGTAGGAATATAGTTATGAAGTCCCTTTATTATTATTCTATCCTTTCCGTTTCTTTTGCAGGGGTGTGAATGTACAGATTCCAGTACTATGGCTGGAGTGAATAATAGTATCGTTATTCTTGAGAGCAACTCTACTAAGTCTTCACGCTCACGTCACTCAAGGTTTTGTAATACCTATTATGTTAGTCGTGTTTGTAGTTTGTGAAGTCACATAAGTTGCATTCATTCAAGCAATGGTATCAAACAGCTATGGCATCAATTATAGATGTGAATCGATAGCGAATGTGAATCCATTTCACTGTGACAAGTTATTATTGTAGATATTCTATTCATGCCAGTAACAAAGCTGTGCAGAAATCATACAATGTTTACTAAGAAAATAAGATTTACTAATTTGTTTTATTCTTCAATTTCTTTTAAACAGATTGAATGACAACAGGCTCAACTTTTCATTCACTTGTATGACTGTGAGCAGTTTGACCAAGTTGAAGAAGATGACTCGTTTGTAGTCTTCCTCATCAGCTCATTCCATCTACTGGCTTTAAAGTCATTTAGTACAGAGCTCACCGTCTAGGTGTTCATCCAGTGTTTTGTTTGCTTATCATGCAGGATCATTTGAAAAGGAAAAGTATGTGTGTATGAGTTAGAGCTCTGATCCCAAGAGTCCATGTAGAAGCTTCCCCTGAGAAATGTATCGTTTGGGCACCAATGCTACTGAAATGTGTGAATGTGGTATACCACGCATCCCAATAAGTGTAAACAGCTTCACATGCTACTTATTTGAAACGACCAGTACTCATGACATTCCATTCATCTGAGGACTAAATATAGCCAACTTAGGCTGTGTTTGCCAAATAGACTTTGAAGCATTCTTCACACAGTCCTTCATTGACGCCAGTTTTCAGATCGAAGAAACCCGTGCTCCGTGAAGTTTGTGAACACATATACTCATGTGTTGTTTGAGATTTTCAAGTCATTCTTCAGTTTTGTTGGAGGAATGGTTCTGTATTTGCCCCGTGGATCCCCAAATCCACTGATGTTCATGTGTCTTGGGGCTTCCCAGGTGGTTCTAGTGGTAAAGAACATGCGGAACATACCCATGCAGGACACATAGGAGATATGGATTCGATCCCTGGGGCGGGAAGATCTCCTGAGGGAGAGCATGGCAACCCACTCCAGTATCCTTGCCTAGAGAATCTCATGGAGAGAAGAGCCTGGTGGGGCCTAGTCCATATGATGCCAAAGAGTTGGACGCAATGTAAGTGACTTAGCACAGCACATGATTCATTGTCATAGCTAATATGATGGAGATGACATCAAAAGAAGCACCAGTGGGCAAAAGTCAATATCCATCACTTTTCAACTTTGGAATGTATTGTGATATTTTACATCCATATTTGTATGACTTGATAGTTGGCGAATCGATGCATATGAAGGCCTGATTGTGTTATATGTATGTTGAGGGAAGATATATTTTTCTGTGGTTTGACATATGGTTCCCATTTCATTCGTAGACATCTGCATACTCATCACTTATCATCATTTTTTTTGAAAAGACCATTGTTTGGAAAGGTTGTTGTCTAACCATGAAAGATGCTGGAATTCTTGGGCTCCTTAGAGGAAGAATTCAACCCGGGGCCAGTGATGAGGCTTGATCACTCAGAGCTTTTGTGTCGCAACGTTTTATTAAAGTATAAAAGAGAGAAAGCTTCTGACATAGACATCAGAAGGGGGCAGAAAGAGTGCCCCCTACTCATCTTTAGCTGGATGTTATCCAGCTACTAGCAGTCTACTCATTAGAGAAAGGAATGGTAGCAGACCCCTCACCCACAAGATATATGGAGATGACCGTGGCACCAGGTGAGTCATCCTGGGCCATGAAACGATTGATATGAGCAAATAGATAGCTTCATTCACATAGATCAGGAGAACCATGTATGAGTAAAGCATATTGGTTTGTCAAGTCAGTTCTGAGCCTTTAGGCAGAACCTACTTGAAGACAGAGTCTAGGGTAAATACATAGTTCAGTCACATAGCTTAAGGCAAACCTTTCCATAAGAAAAATGCCTTGGTCAGCTCAAAGTATGAGAAAAGTGAAGTTCAGGTGGAACCAGGTGTCATTCTAGCAACACAGAATTGTAAGAGAAAACCTCTTTTTAAATTTGTATCGAGAAGGGGAAAAAAGAGAACAGCTTGTTTCCTCCTGCCTCGGAAGTGACAGATAACTGTCTTGACACTTGCACCCCATCTCCTCCCTTTGGAGACCCCTGGCCTTCCTGGCTGTTACCCTCTCCGTTGCATTCATTGAGTGTTTTCTGCCTTGTGAAACATTGGGCATAGCAGTATGTGTTTATTTAGGGGTATCTCATCCAATTTCATTTAAATGCATATGTGAATTGGAAAGTTTGACATGCCGTTGCTTTGTATACCGATTGGGAAATGTGAGCCTCCAAGTTTAATTTAGTTTTTCATGTTCATTTTAGGGGTACAAAGAAAAATAATATGACTGCTAAGATAAGCTTTTGTATTTTTTGCCAAATATGAATTGAGATCACATCGATCGGAGATGAGTCTGTGCATGAAAGCCCTAATAACTAATGTTAATTGACTTCACTACCATGGGATGTTTTCATATCTACTGAGGATTTACTTCATGTATTTCGATTTTAACTTTCTGTCTTACAGCCTTGTTTGTAGATCAAAGCTATTTGAAATTGTCATCTGGTTTTCAATGGCTTGTGAGGTCATTCATGAGTGGTTTATAAAACCGAATGGATTGTACGTAGCCATACTTTGTTGTCATTCTATGAATTTGAAGAATGTCTGAAGAATGTCTGCAGTTATGCCTTAAAGATTCATACAATTGATGTCCAATATTTATCTCAATAGACTTGCTTTCAATGTGTAGTTTCCTATGCGTATGTCTTTCTTTATGGATTTGGGTAGAACTTGTATTGGAACACTGAAAAATCTGTGATATCAACCGTGCTGACCTTCTTTCTGGTGGTCATCATTAAGATTTTCACGCTCACTGTCACTTTGTGCAATGCTATGGATCCTAGTGGAAACAGGTGCTGTTCATCCTACTTTTGTGAAGATTGAACTCATCGTAGAAAGCGGCATGTGTTGAAATATTTATGGTGTAAATATATCTTGTGTATATAATTACCCAGATGACTGCTGCGTATTTGATTGCTAAGTTATACAACGTATGAGATAGATGTGATCCATCAATGGCGATTGGATACGTGGTGGAGAGGTATTTTGGTGATGCAAGAGATTTAAATGATGTGCTCCCAGTATGTATATTCCTTTTATGTGGATAATGGGTCTCGGATCCATGTTTGAAACATTATGACCTTGTCTTTTGTTATGCATAGGAGGTGTCAAAAACGAAGTTGAGGCGGGTACCTACTTCAAGGGTAAGTATAGGGTTGAGGGCGTGACTATGATGTGGGTTAGGTTTAGGATGTGGGTAGGGTGTCGGGTTAGGGTAGGGTTAAGGTTAGAGTTTGGGGAATAGTCCCCCAACATGTTAGGGTGAGGGGTGAGGTGTGAGGGTTCAGGGTCAGGGTAAGGATGAGGGTAAGGGTTCAGGGTGAGGGTGTGGGCCTCATATCTGATAAAGGATTGTACTCCAAATATACCCTTCCTTTCACTCAAACAGAGTTCACACTGCTGGAGCCCTTGGCAGTGTGGAACACACCAGCCCCTAAAACCTCTGCAAAGACACCTAGGGCCTAGGTGCAAAGGCAAGTCAGGAGCGGAGCTGAGGCCAGGAAGGCGCCAGTGGCGTCTCCGAGCATCGCGCAGCCTGCTCCTTCCTGGTCAGGAAGCCTAGCAGCGAGGCAAGTCTGGGCAAGGCTCACCAAGAGCAGAGCAGCCTCGCGCCAGGAACTCTGCCAGATCAGGCCTCTGAGCAGAGCTGAAACGCTGCCTTACTGGAGGCGCACTCGGCTCAGCATAACAAGGGCTTGCAGCCTCAGGCGGTTAGGCTGCCTCATCTTAACCCAAGGAGGCTCGCTTCGCCACATGCTGTGCACGCGGCTTCCAGGCGGGGGTGTCCTGCTTCTCCTACAGGTCTTAGCTCAGGGACTGCTTCCCCTGAATTGGGGCTGTGGGTGAGAGCCCAGACACGCAGGGGCAGGCCCCACCCGCCTGCACACATCTCTGCTGAGGAGGACAGCGCTAGGGAACCTATGTTTGTCAGGAAACTGCTGGGCACCCACGGAGATGTCCATGTCTGGGGGCTGCAGACGCCAGCTAGGATACCTGGGTGCCTGGTGCTCTCAGTGTGGCGCTGAGTCTGGGTGTCCAAGCAACAGCTGGAGGAACCCTGCAGTTGCCCTTCCATTTCCTCTGAGAGAACTTTCAAGACTGGATCGATTGGCAGTGTGGAACCCACCGGACGCTGAGCCCTCCGAAAGGAGGCCTGGGGCCTAGTGGCAAAGGCAAGGCAGGAGCGCAGCTGAGGCCAGGAAGGCGCCAGTGGCCTCTCCCAACCTCGGGCAGACTGCTCCTTCCTGGGCAGTAAGCCTATCAGCGAGGCAAGTTTGGGAAAGACTCGCCCACAGCAGAGCAGCCACGCGCAAGGAACTTTACTAGATCCGGCCTCAGAGCAGACACAGAGCTCTGCCTTACTGGAGGCGCACTCGGCTCCGCCCAAGTAGGGTCTGCAGCTGCAAGTAACTTGGATCCCAGGAATCCTCCCAAGGAGGCTCGCTTCCGGCATACTGAGCACTTGGCTTCCAGGCATGGATGCCCCGCGCCTCCTGCAGGTCTTGGCTCAGGGGCTGCTTCCCCTGAGCTGGGGCTGTGGGCGGGAGCCCAGACACGCAGGGGCAGGCCCCAACGACCTGCACACGTCTCTGCTGGGGAGCAGAGCGCTAGGGACATGACCTCTGTCAGCCAGCTTCTGGGCGCCCACGGAGTCAGCCTCCGGGTGTGTGGGGTTGCAGACCACAGCCAGGGGACCTGGGAGCCTTGTGCTCTCCGTGCGGCGCTGAGTCTGGGCGGCCAAGCACCCGCTGGAGGAGCCCTGCACTTGCCCTCCCCTCCCCTCTAAGAGAGGCCTCACTTCTGGAGGGCTTGGCAGTGTGCAAGCCACCGGCTCCTAAGCTTTCCCCAAGGACGCCTGGGGCCTAGGTGCAAAGGCAAGGCAGGAGTGGAGCTGAGGCCAGGAAGGCACCAGCGGCCTCTCCCAGCATCGCACAGCCTGCGCCTTCCTGGGCAGCAAGCCTAGCAGCGAGGCAAGCCTGGGCAGGTCTCGCCCAGGGCAGAGCAGCCTCGCGCAAGGCACTTGACTAGATCCGGCCTCTGCGCAGAGCTGGAGCTCTGCCGTCCTGGAGGCACACTCGGCACGGCCCAAGCAGGGCTTGCAGCTGCACGCGCCTTGGCTCCCTCGACTCTTCCCAAGGAGGCTCGCTTCCAAGCGTACTGTGCACTGGGCTTCCAGGCAGGGACGCCCCGCACCTCCTGCAAGTCTTGGCAGAGGGGCTGCTTCCCCTGAGCGGAGGCTGTGGGTGGCAGCCCAGACACGCAGGGGCAGGCCCCAACCACCTGCCCAAGTCTCTGCTGGTGGGGAGAGCACTAGGGAAATGACGTCTGTCAGGCACCTTCTGGGCGCTCACGGAGTCAGCCTCCGGGTGTGTGGGGCTGCAGACCACAGCCAGGGGCCCTGGGAGCCTGGGGCTCTGCGTGCTGTGCTGAGTCTGGGAGGCCAAGCGAGCGCTGGAGGAGCCCTGCACTTGCCATTCCCTTCCCTATGACAGAGCTCTCACGGCTGGAGGGCTTGGCAGCGTGCACCCCACCGGCCCCTAAGCCCTCCGCAAGGACGCCTGGGGACTAGGTGCAAAGGCAAGGCAGGAGTGGAGCTGAGGCCAGGAAGGCGCCAGGAGCGTCTGCCTGTCTGGCGCAGCGTGCTCCTTCCCGGGCAGGAAGCCTAGCAGCGAGGCAAGTCTGGGCAAGGCTCGCCCAGGGCAGAGCAGCCTCACGCCAGCAACTCTGCCAGATCGGGCCTCTGAGCAGAGCTGGAGCTCTGCCGTACTGGAGGCTCACTGGGCTCCGCCCACGGAGTGATTGCACACGCACCCAGCTGAGCTGCCTCCTCTTCTCCCAAGGAGGCTCGCTTCCCGCATGCTGTGCACTAGGCTTCCAGGCGGGGGCGCCCCGCGCCTCCTACAGGTCTTGGCTCAGGGGCTGTTTCCCTGGAGCTGGGGTTTCCGGCGGGAGCCCAGACACGCAGGGGCAGGCCCCAACACCTGCACACGTCTCTGCTGGGGAGCAGAGCGCTAGGGACATGACGTCTGTCAGGCACCTTCTGGGCGCCCACGGAGTCAGCCTCCGGGAGTGTGGGGCTGCAGACCACAGCCAGGGGACCTGGGAGCCTTGTGCTCTCCGTGCGGCGCTGAGTCTGGGCAGCCAAGCACCTGCTGGAGGAGCCCTGCACTTGCCCTCCCCTCCCCTCTACGAGAGGCCTCACTGCTGGAGGGCTTGGCAGTGTGCAAGCCACCGGCTCCTAAGCCTTCCCCACGGACGCCTGGGGCCTAGATGCAAAGGCAAG
The DNA here is from genome assembly GCF_023091745.1 of Budorcas taxicolor. NCBI lineage: Eukaryota > Metazoa > Chordata > Mammalia > Artiodactyla > Bovidae > Budorcas > Budorcas taxicolor. The sequence continues at coordinate 185,526 of NW_026291591.1, forward strand.
GCAGGAGTGGAGCTGAGGCCAGGAAGGCGCCAGAGGCCTCTCCCAGCATCGCACAGCCTGCTCCTTCCTGGGCAGCAAGCCTAGCAGCGAGGCAAGCCTGGGCAAGTCTCGCCCTGGGCAGAGCAGCCTCGCGCAAGGCACTTGACTAGATCCGGCCTCTGAGCAGAGCTGGAGCTCTGCCGTCCTGGAGGCACACTCGGCTCGGCCCAAGCAGGGATTGCAGCTGCACGCGGCTTGGCTCCCTCGACTCTTCCCAAGGAGGCTCGCTTCCAAGCGGACTGTGCACTTGGCCTCCAGGCAGGGACGCCCCCCGCCTCCTGCCAGTCTTGGCACAGGGGCTGCTTCCACTGAGCGGAGGCTGTGGGCGGCAGCCCAGACACGCAGGGGCAGGCCCCAACCACCTGCACACGTCTCTGCTGGTGGGGAGAGCACTAGGGAAATGACGTCTGTCAGGCACCTTCTGGGCGCTCACAGAGTCAGCCTCCGGGTGTGTGGGGCTGCAGACCACAGCCAGGGGCCCTGGGAAGCCTGCTGCTCTCCGTGCTGTGCTGAGTCTGGGCGGCCAAGCGACCGCTGGAGGAGCCCTGCACTTGCCATTCCCTTCCCTATGACAGAGCTCTCACGGCTGGAGGGCTTGGCAGCGTGCACCCCACCGGCCCCTAAGCCCTCCGCAAGGACGCCTGGGGACTAGGTGCAAAGGCAAGGCAGGAGTGGAGCTGAGGCCAGGAAGGCGCCAGGAGCGTCTGCCTGTCTGGCGCAGCCTGCTCCTTCCCAGGCAGGAAGCCTAGCAGCGAGGCAAGTCTGGGCTAGGCTCGCCCAGGGCAGAGCAGCCTCACGCCAGCAACTCTGCCAGATCGGGCCTCTGAGCAGAGCTGGAGCTCTGCCGTACTGGAGGCTCACTGGGCTCCGCCCAAGGAGTGAGTGCAGACGCAGGCAGCTGGGCTGCCTGCTCTTCTCCTGAGGAGGCTCGCTTCCCGCATGCTGTGCACTAGGCTTCCAGGCGGGGGCTCCCCGAGCCCCCTACAGGTCTTGGCTCAGGGGCTGCTTCCCTGGAGCTGGGGCTGCCGGCGGGAGCCCAGACACGCAGGGGCAGGCCCCACCACCTGCACACGTCTCTGCTGGTTGGGAGAGCACTAGGGAAATGACGTCTGTCAGGCACCTTCTGGGCGCTCACGGAGTCAGCCTCCGGGTGTGTGGGGCTGCAGACCACAGCCAGGGGCCCTGGGAAGCCTGGTGCTCTCCGTGCTGTGCTGAGTCTGGGCAGCCAAGCGACCGCTGGAGGAGCCCTGCACTTGCCATTCCCTTCCCTATGACAGAGCTCTCACGGCTGGAGGGCTTGGCAGCGTGCACCCCACCGGCCCCTAAGCCCTCCGCAAGGACGCCTGGGGCCTAGATGCAAAGGCAAGGCAGGAGTGGAGCTGAGGCCAGGAAGGCGCCAGTGGCCTCTCCCAGCATCGCACAGCCTACTCCTTCCTGGGCAGCAAGCCTAGCAGCGAGGCAAGCCTGGGCAAGTCTCGCCCTGGGCAGAGCAGCCTCGCGCAAGGCACTTGACTAGATCCGGCCTCTGAGCAGAGCTGGAGCTCTGCCGTCCTGGAGGCACACTCGTCTCGGCCCAAGCAGGGATTGCAGCTGCACGCGGCTTGGCTCCCTCGACTCTTCCCAAGGAGGCTCGCTTCCAAGCGGACTGTGCACTTGGCTTCCAGGCAGGGACGCCCCGCGCCTCCTGCAGGTCTTGGCACAGGGGCTGCTTCCCCTGAGCGGAGGCTGTGGGCGGCAGCCCAGACACGCAGGGGCAGGCCCCAACCACCTGCACACGTCTCTGCTGGTTGGGAGAGCACTAGGGAAATGACGTCTGTCAGGCACCTTCTGGGCGCTCACGGAGTCAGCCTCCGGGTGTGTGGGGCTGCAGACCACAGCCAGGGGCCCTGGGAAGCCTGGTGCTCTCCGTGCTGTGCTGAGTCTGGGCGGCCAAGCGACCGCTGGAGGAGCCCTGCACTTGCCATTCCCTACCCTATGCCAGAGCTCTCACGGCTGGAGGGCTTGGCAGCGTGCACCCCACCGGCCCCTAAGCCCTCCGCAAGGACGCCTGGGGACTAGGAGCAAAGGCAAGGCAGGAGTGGAGCTGAGGCCAGGAAGGCGCCATGAGCGTCTGCCTGTCTCGCACAGCCTGCTGCTTCCGGGGCAGGAAGCCTAGCAGCGAGGCAAGTCTGGGCAAGGCTCGCCCAGGGCAGAGCAGCCTCACGCCAGCAACTCTGCCAGATCAGGCCTCTAAGCAGAGCTGGAGCTCTGCCATACTGGAGGCTCACTGGGCTCCGCCCAAGGAGTGAGTGCAGACGCACGCAGCTGGGCTGCCTCCTCTTCTCCCGAGGAGGCTCGCTTCCTGCATGCTGTGCACTAGGCTTCCAGGCGGGGGCGCCCCGCGCCTCCTACAGGTCTTGGCTCAGGGGCTGCTTCCCTGGAGCTGGGGCTGCCGGCGGCAGCCCAGACACGCAGGGGCAGGCCCCACCCCCTGCACACGTCTCTGCCGGGGAGCAGAGCGCTAGGGACATGACGTCTGTCAGGCACCTTCTGGGCGCCCACGGAGTCAGCCTCCAGGAGTGTGGGGCTGCAGACCACAGCCAGGGGACCTGGGAGCCTTGTGCTCTCCGTGGGGCGCTGAGTCTGGGCGGCCAAGCAACCGCTGGAGGAGCCCTGCACTTGCCCTCCCCTCCCCTCTACGAGAGGCCTCACTGCTGGAGGGCTTGGCAGTGTGCAAGCCACCGGCTCCTAAGCCTTCCCCAAGGACGCCCGGGGCCTAGATGCAAAGGCAAGGCAGGAGTGGAGCTGAGGCCAGGAAGGCGCCAGTGGCCTCTCCCAGCATCGCACAGCCTGCTCCTTCCCGGGCAGCAAGCCTAGCAGCGAGGCAAGCCTGGGCAAGTCTCGCCCAGGGCAGAGCAGCCTCGCGCAAGGCACTTGACTAGATCCGGCCTCTGAGCAGAGCTGGAGCTCTGCCGTCCTGGAGGCACACTCGGCTCGGCCCAAGCAGGGATTGCAGCTGCACGCGGCTTGGCTCCCTCGACTCTTCCCAAGGAGGCTCGCTTCCAAGCGGACCGTGCACTTGGCTTCCAGGCAGGGACGCCCCGCGCCTCCTGCAGGTCTTGGCACAGGGGCTGCTTCCCCTGAGCGGAGGCTGTGGGCGGCAGCCCAGACACGCAGGGGCAGGCCCCAACCACCTGCACACGTCTCTGCTGGTGGGGAGAGCACTAGGGAAATGACGTCTGTCAGGCACCTTCTGGGCGCTCACGGAGTCAGCCTCCGGGTGTGTGGGGCTGCAGACCACAGCCAGGGGCCCTGGGAAGCCTGGTGCTCTCCGTGCTGTGCTGAGTCTGGGCGGCCAAGCGACCGCTGGAGGAGCCCTGCACTTGCCATTCCCTTCCCTATGACAGAGCTCTCACGGCTGGAGGGCTTGGCAGCGTGCACCCCACCGGCCCCTAAGCCCTCCGCAAGGACGCCTGGGGACTAGGTGCAAAGGCAAGGCAGGAGTGGAGCTGAGGCCAGGAAGGCGCCAGGAGCGTCTGCCTGTCTGGCGCAGCCTGCTCCTTCCCGGGCAGGAAGCCTAGCAGCGAGGCAAGTCTGGGCAAGGCTCGCCCAGGGCAGAGCAGCCTCACGCCAGCAACTCTGCCAGATCGGGTCTCTGAGCAGAGCTGGAGCTCTGCCGTACTGGAGGCTCACTGGGCTCCGCCCAAGGAGTGAGTGCAGCGCACGCAGCTGGGCTGCCTCCTCTTCTCCCGAGGAGGCTCGCTTCCCGCATGCTGTGCACTAGGCTTCCAGGCGGGGGCGCCCCGCGCCCCCTACAGGTCTTGGCTCAGGGGCTGCTTCCCTGGAGCTGGGGCTGCCGGCGGGAGCCCAGACACGCATGGGCAGGCCCCACCACCTGCACACGTCTCTGCTGGGGAGCAGAGCGCTAGGGACATGACGTCTGTCAGGCACCTTCTGGGCGCCCACGGAGTCAGCCTCCGGGAGTGTGGGGCTGCAGACCACAGCCAGGGGACCTGGGAGCCTTGTGCTCCCCGTGCGGCGCTGAGTCTGGGCGGCCAAGCAACCGCTGGTGGAGCCCTGCACTTGCCCTCCCCTCCCCTCTACGAGAGGCCTCCCTGCTGGAGGGCTTGGCAGTGTGCAAGCCACCGGCTCCTAAGCCTTCCCAAAGGACGCCCGGGGCCTAGATGCAAAGGCAAGGCAGGAGTGGCGCTGAGGCCAGGAAGGCGCCAGTGGCCTCTCCCAGCATCGCACAGCCTGCTCCTTCCCGGGCAGCAAGCCTAGCAGCGAGGCAAGCCTGGGCAAGTCTCGCCCAGGGCAGAGCAGCCTCGCGCAAGGCACTTGACTAGATCCGGCCTCTGAGCAGAGCTGGAGCTCTGCCGTCCTGGAGGCACACTCGGCTCGGCCCAAGCCGGGATTGCAGCTGCACGCGGCTTGGCTCCCTCGACTCTTCCCAAGGAGGCTCGCTTCCAAGCGGACCGTGCACTTGGCTTCCAGGCAGGGACGCCCCGCGCCTCCTGCAGGTCTTGGCACAGGGGCTGCTTCCCCTGAGCGGAGGCTGTGGGCGGCAGCCCAGACACGCAGGGGCAGGCCCCAACCACCTGCACACGTCTCTGCTGGTGGGGAGAGCACTAGGGAAATGACGTCTGTCAGGCACCTTCTGGGCGCTCACGGAGTCAGCCTCCGGGTGTGTGGGGCTGCAGACCACAGCCAGGGGCCCTGGGAAGCCTGGTGCTCTCCGTGCTGTGCTGAGTCTGGGCGGCCAAGCGACCGCTGGAGGAGCCCTGCACTTGCCATTCCCTTCCCTATGACAGAGCTCTCACGGCTGGAGGGCTTGGCAGCGTGCACCCCACCGGCCCCTAAGCCCTCCGCAAGGACGCCTGGGGACTAGGTGCAAAGGCAAGGCAGGAGTGGAGCTGAGGCCAGGAAGGCGCCAGGAGCGTCTGCCTGTCTGGCGCAGCCTGCTCCTTCCCGGGCAGGAAGCCTAGCAGCGAGGCAAGTCTGGGCAAGGCTCGCCCAGGGCAGAGCAGCCTCACGCCAGCAACTCTGCCAGATCGGGCCTCTGAGCAGAGCTGGAGCTCTGCGGTACTGGAGGCTCACTGGGCTCCGCCCAAGGAGTGAGTGCAGACGCACGCAGCTGGGCAGCCTCCTCTTCTCCCGAGGAGGCTCGCTTCCCGCATGCTGTGCACTAGGCTTCCAGGCGGGCACGCCCCGCGCCCCCTACAGGTCTTGGCTCAGGGGCTGCTTCCCTGGAGCTGGGGCTGCCAGCGGGAGCCCAGACACGCAGGGACAGGCCCCACCACCTGCACACGTCTCTGCTGGGGAGCAGAGCGCTAGGGACATGACGTCTGTCAGGCACCTTCTGGGCGCCCACGGAGTCAGCCTCCGGGAGTGTGGGGCTGCAGACCACAGCCAGGGGACCTGGGAGCCTTGTGCTCCCCGTGCGGCGCTGAGTCTGGGCGGCCAAGCAACCGCTGGTGGAGCCCTGCACTTGCCCTCCCCTCCCCTCTACGAGAGGCCTCCCTGCTGGAGGGCTTGGGAGTGTGCAAGCCACCGGCTCCTAAGCCTTCCCCAAGGACGCCCGGGGCCTAGATGCAAAGGCAAGGCAGGAGTGGAGCTGAGGCCAGGAAGGCGCCAGTGGCCTCTCCCAGCATCGCACAGCCTGCTCCTTCCTGGGCAGCAAGCCTAGCAGCGAGGCAAGCCTGGGCAAGTCTCGCCCAGGGCAGAGCAGCCTCGCGCAAGGCACTTGACTAGATCCGGCCTCTGAGCAGAGCTGGAGCTCTGCCGTCCTGGAGGCACACTCGGCTCGGCCCAAGCCGGGATTGCAGCTGCACGCGGCTTGGCTCCCTCGACTCTTCCCAAGGAGGCTCGCTTCCAAGCGGACCGTGCACTTGGCTTCCAGGCAGGGACGCCCCGCGCCTCCTGCAGGTCTTGGCACAGGGGCTGCTTCCCCTGAGCGGAGGCTGTGGGCGGCAGCCCAGACACGCAGGGGCAGGCCCCAACCACCTGCACACGTCTCTGCTGGTGGGGAGAGCACTAGGGAAATGACGTCTGTCAGGCACCTTCTGGGCGCTCACGGAGTCAGCCTCCGGGTGTGTGGGGCTGCAGACCACAGCCAGGGGCCCTGGGAAGCCTGGTGCTCTCCGTGCTGTGCTGAGTCTGGGCGGCCAAGCGACCGCTGGAGGAGCCCTGCACTTGCCATTCCCTTCCCTATGACAGAGCTCTCACGGCTGGAGGGCTTGGCAGCGTGCACCCCACCGGCCCCTAAGCCCTCCGCAAGGACGCCTGGGGACTAGGTGCAAAGGCAAGGCAGGAGTGGAGCTGAGGCCAGGAAGGCGCCAGGAGCGTCTGCCTGTCTGGCGCAGCCTGCTCCTTCCCGGGCAGGAAGCCTAGCAGCGAGGCAAGTCTGGGCAAGGCTCGCCCAGGGCAGAGCAGCCTCACGCCAGCATCTCTGCCAGATCCGGCCTCTGAGCAGAGCTGGAGCTCTGCCGTACTGGAGGCTCACTGGGCTCCGCCCAAGGAGTGAGTGCAGACGCACGCAGCTGGGCTGCCTCCTCTTCTCCCGAGGAGGCTCGCTTCCCGCATGCTGTGCACTAGGCTTCCAGGCGGGGGCGCCCCGCGCCCCCTACAGGTCTTGGCTCAGGGGCTGCTTCCCTGGAGCTGGGCCTGCCGGCGGGAGCCCAGACACGCAGGGACAGGCCCCACCACCTGCACACGTCTCTGCTGGGGAGCAGAGCGCTAGGGACATGACGTCTGTCAGGCACCTTCTGGGCGCCCACGGAGTCAGCCTCCGGGAGTGTGGGGCTGCAGACCACAGCCAGGGGACCTGGGAGCCTTGTGCTCCCCGTGCGGCGCTGAGTCTGGGCGGCCAAGCAACCGCTGGTGGAGCCCTGCACTTGCCCTCCCCTCCCCTCTACGAGAGGCCTCCCTGCTGGAGGGCTTGGGAGTGTGCAAGCCACCGGCTCCTAAGCCTTCCCCAAGGACGCCCGGGGCCTAGATGCAAAGGCAAGGCAGGAGTGGAGCTGAGGCCAGGAAGGCGCCAGTGGCCTCTCCCAGCATCGCACAGCCTGCTCCTTCCTGGGCAGCAAGCCTAGCAGCGAGGCAAGCCTGGGCAAGTCTCGCCCAGGGCAGAGCAGCCTCGCGCAAGGCACTTGACTAGATCCGGCCTCTGAGCAGAGCTGGAGCTCTGCCGTCCTGGAGGCACACTCGGCTCGGCCCAAGCCGGGATTGCAGCTGCACGCGGCTTGGCTCCCTCGACTCTTCCCAAGGAGGCTCGCTTCCAAGCGGACCGTGCACTTGGCTTCCAGGCAGGGACGCCCCGCGCCTCCTGCAGGTCTTGGCACAGGGGCTGCTTCCCCTGAGCGGAGGCTGTGGGCGGCAGCCCAGACACGCAGGGGCAGGCCCCAACCACCTGCACACGTCTCTGCTGGTGGGGAGAGCACTAGGGAAATGACGTCTGTCAGGCACCTTCTGGGCGCTCACGGAGTCAGCCTCCGGGTGTGTGGGGCTGCAGACCACAGCCAGGGGCCCTGGGAAGCCTGGTGCTCTCCGTGCTGTGCTGAGTCTGGGCGGCCAAGCGACCGCTGGAGGAGCCCTGCACTTGCCATTCCCTTCCCTATGACAGAGCTCTCACGGCTGGAGGGCTTGGCAGCGTGCACCCCACCGGCCCCTAAGCCCTCCGCAAGGACGCCTGGGGACTAGGTGCAAAGGCAAGGCAGGAGTGGAGCTGAGGCCAGGAAGGCGCCAGGAGCGTCTGTCTGTCTGGCGCAGCCTGCTCCTTCCCGGGCAGGAAGCCTAGCAGCGAGGCAAGTCTGGGCAAGGCTCGCCCAGGGCAGAGCAGCCTCACGCCAGCAACTCTGCCAGATCGGGCCTCTGAGCAGAGCTGGAGCTCTGCCGTACTGGAGGCTCACTGGGCTCCGCCCAAGGAGTGAGTGCAGACGCACGCAGCTGGGCTGCCTCCTCTTCTCCTAAGGAGGCTCGCTTCCCGCATGCTGTGCACTAGGCTTCCAGGCGGGGGCGCCCCGCGCCCCCTACAGGTCTTGGCTCAGGGGCTGCTTCCCTGGAGCTGGGGCTGCCGGCGGGAGCCCAGACACGCAGGGGCAGGCCCCACCACCTGCACACGTCTCTGCTGGGGAGCAGAGCGCTAGGGACATGACGTCTGTCAGGCACCTTCTGGGCGCCCACGGAGTCAGCCTCCGGGAGTGTGGGGCTGCAGACCACAGCCAGGGGACCTGGGAGCCTTGTGCTCCCCGTGCGGCGCTGAGTCTGGGCGGCCAAGCAACCGCTGGTGGAGCCCTGCACTTGCCCTCCCCTCCCCTCTACGAGAGGCCTCACTGCTGGAGGGCTTGGCAGTGTGCAAGCCACCGGCTCCTAAGCCTTCCCCAAGGACGCCCGGGGCCTAGATGCAAAGGCAAGGCAGGAGTGGAGCTGAGGCCAGGAAGGCGCCAGTGGCCTCTCCCAGCATCGCACAGCCTGCTCCTTCCCGGGCAGCAAGCCTAGCAGCGAGGCAAGCCTGGGCAAGTCTCGCCCAGGGCAGAGCAGCCTCGCGCAAGGCACTTGACTAGATCCGGCCTCTGAGCAGAGCTGGAGCTCTGCCGTCCTGGAGGCACACTCGGCTCGGCCCAAGCCGGGATTGCAGCTGCACGCGGCTTGGCTCCCTCGACTCTTCCCAAGGAGGCTCGCTTCCAAGCGGACCGTGCACTTGGCTTCCAGGCAGGGACGCCCCGCGCCTCCTGCAGGTCTTGGCACAGGGGCTGCTTCCCCTGAGCGGAGGCTGTGGGCGGCAGCCCAGACACGCAGGGGCAGGCCCCAACCACCTGCACACGTCTCTGCTGGTGGGGAGAGCACTAGGGAAATGACGTCTGTCAGGCACCTTCTGGGCGCTCACGGAGTCAGCCTCCGGGTGTGTGGGGCTGCAGACCACAGCCAGGGGCCCTGGGAAGCCTGGTGCTCTCCGTGCTGTGCTGAGTCTGGGCGGCCAAGCGACCGCTGGAGGAGCCCTGCACTTGCCATTCCCTTCCCTATGACAGAGCTCTCACGGCTGGAGGGCTTGGCAGCGTGCACCCCACCGGCCCCTAAGCCCTCCGCAAGGACGCCTGGGGACTAGGTGCAAAGGCAAGGCAGGAGTGGAGCTGAGGCCAGGAAGGCGCCAGGAGCGTCTGCCTGTCTGGCGCAGCCTGCTCCTTCCCGGGCAGGAAGCCCAGCAGCGAGGCAAGTCTGGGCAAGGCTCGCCCAGGGCAGAGCAGCCTCACGCCAGCCACTCTGCCAGATCGGGCCTCTGAGCAGAGCTGGAGCTCTGCCGTACTGGAGGCTCACTGGGCTCCGCCCAAGGAGTGAGTGCAGACGCACGCAGCTGGGCTGCCTCCTCTTCTCCCGAGGAGGCTCGCTTCCCGCATGCTGTGCACTAGGCTTCCAGGCGGGGGCGCCCCGCGCCCCCTACAGGTCTTGGCTCAGGGGCTGCTTCCCTGGAGCTGGGGCTGCCGGCGGGAGCCCAGACACGCAGGGGCAGGCCCCACCACCTGCACACGTCTCTGCTGGGGAGCAGAGCGCTAGGGACATGACGTCTGTCAGGCACCTTCTGGGCGCCCACGGAGTCAGCCTCCGGGAGTGTGGGGCTGCAGACCACAGCCAGGGGACCTGGGAGCCTTGTGCTCCCCGTGCGGCGCTGAGTCTGGGCGGCCAAGCAACCGCTGGTGGAGCCCTGCACTTGCCCTCCCCTCCCCTCTACGAGAGGCCTCACTGCTGGAGGGCTTGGCAGTGTGCAAGCCACCGGCTCCTAAGCCTTCCCCAAGGACGCCCGGGGCCTAGATGCAAAGGCAAGGCAGGAGTGGAGCTGAGGCCAGGAAGGCGCCAGTGGCCTCTCCCAGCATCGCACAGCCTGCTCCTTCCCGGGCAGCAAGCCTAGCAGCGAGGCAAGCCTGGGCAAGTCTCGCCCAGGGCAGAGCAGCCTCGCGCAAGGCACTTGACTAGATCCGGCCTCTGAGCAGAGCTGGAGCTCTGCCGTCCTGGAGGCACACTCGGCTCGGCCCAAGCCGGGATTGCAGCTGCACGCGGCTTGGCTCCCTCGACTCTTCCCAAGGAGGCTCGCTTCCAAGCGGACCGTGCACTTGGCTTCCAGGCAGGGACGCCCCGCGCCTCCTGCAGGTCTTGGCACAGGGGCTGCTTCCCCTGAGCGGAGGCTGTGGGCGGCAGCCCAGACACGCAGGGGCAGGCCCCAACCACCTGCACACGTCTCTGCTGGTGGGGAGAGCACTAGGGAAATGACGTCTGTCAGGCACCTTCTGGGCGCTCACGGAGTCAGCCTCCGGGTGTGTGGGGCTGCAGACCACAGCCAGGGGCCCTGGGAAGCCTGGTGCTCTCCGTGCTGTGCTGAGTCTGGGCGGCCAAGCGACCGCTGGAGGAGCCCTGCACTTGCCATTCCCTTCCCTATGACAGAGCTCTCACGGCTGGAGGGCTTGGCAGCGTGCACCCCACCGGCCCCTAAGCCCTCCGCAAGGACGCCTGGGGACTAGGTGCAAAGGCAAGGCAGGAGTGGAGCTGAGGCCAGGAAGGCGCCAGGAGCGTCTGCCTGTCTGGCGCAGCCTGCTCCTTCCCGGGCAGGAAGCCTAGCAGCGAGGCAAGTCTGGGCAAGGCTCGCCCAGGGCAGAGCAGCCTCACGCCAGCAACTCTGCCAGATCGGGCCTCTGAGCAGAGCTGGAGCTCTGCCGTCCTGGAGGCGCACTGGGCTCCGCCCAAGAAGTGATTGCAGCCGAACGCAGCCGGGCTTCCTCCTCCTCCCCCGAGGAGGCTGGCTTCCCGCATGCTGTGCACTAGGCTTCCAGGCGGGGGCGCCCCGCGCCTCCTACAGATCTTGGCTCAGGGGCTGCTTCCCTTGAGCTGGGGCTGCCGGCGGGAGCCCAGACAAGCAGGGGCAGGCACCACCAGCTGCACACGTCTCTGCTGCGGAGGAGAGCGCTAGGGAAAGGACGTCTGTCAGGCAACTTCTGGGCGTCCACGGAGTCAGCCTCCGGGTGTGTGGGGCTGCAGACCACAGCCAGGGGCGCTGTGAGCCTTGTGCTCTCCATGGGGCGCTGAGTCTGGGCGGCCAAGCGACCGCTAGAGGAGCCCTGCAGTTGCCATTCCCTTGCCTCGGACAGAGTTCTCACTGCTGGAGGCCTTGGCAGTGTGCAACCCACCGGCTCCTAAACCTTTCACAAGGACGGCTGGGGCCTAGGTGCAAAGGCATGGCAGGAGTGGAGCTGAGGCCAGGAGGCGTCAGGAGCGTCTCCGAGTCTCGAGCAGCCAGCTCCTTCCTGGTCAGGAAGCCTAGCAGCGAGGCAAGTCTGGGCAAGGCTGGCCCAGGGCAGAGCAGCCTCACGCCAGCAACTCTGCCAGATCGGGCTTCTGAGCAGAGCTGGAGCTCTGCTGTACTGGAGGCACACTGGTCTCCGCCAAAGAAGTGATTGCAGCTGCACGCAGCCGGGCTGCCTCCTCGTTCCCCGAGGAGGCTGCCTTCCCGCATGCTGTGCACTAGGCTTCCAGGCGGGGGCGCTCCGCGCCTCCTACAGGTCTTGGCTCAGGGGCTGCTTCCTTTGAGCTGGGGCTGCCGGCGGGAGCCCAGACACGCAGGGGCAGGCCCCACCCGCTGCACACGTCTCTGCTGGGTAGGAGAGCGCTAGGGATAGGACGTCTGTCAGGCAACTTCTGGGCGCCCACGGAGTCAGCCTCCGGGTGTGTGCAGCTGCAGACCACAGCCAGGGGCCCTGGGAGCCTGGTGCTCTCCGTGCTGTGCTGAGTCTTGGCGGCCAAGCGACCGCTGGAGGAGCCCTGCACTTGCCATTCCCTTCCCTATGACAGAGCTCTCACGGCTGGAGGGCTTGGTAGCAAGCAACCCACCGGCCCCTAAGCCCTCCGCAAGGACGCCTGGGTTCTAGGTGCAAAGGCAAGGCAGGAGTGGAGCTGAGGCCAGGAAGGCGCCAGGAGCGTTTACCAGTTTTGCGCAGCCTGCTCCTTCCTGGTCAGGAAGCCTAGCAGCGAGGCAAGTCTGGGCAAGGCTCGCCCAGGGCAGAGCAGCTTCAGGCCAGGAACTCGGCCAGATCGGGCCTCTGAGCAGAACTGGAGCTCTGCCGTACTGGAGGCTCACTGGGCTCCGCCCAAGAAGTGATTGCAGCCGCACGCAGCTGGGCTGCCTCCTCTTCCCCCAAGGAGGCTCGCTTCCCGCATGCTGTGCACTAGGCTTTCAGGCGGGGGCGCCCCGCGCCTCCTACAGGTCTTGGCTCAGGGGCTGCTTTCCTTCAGCTGGGGCTGCCAGCGGGAGCCCAGACACGCAGGGGCAGGCCCCACCACCCGCACACGTCTCGGCTGGGGAGGAGAGCGCTAGGGAAATGACGTCTGTCGGGCAACTTCTGGGCGCCCACGGAGTCAGCCTCCGGGTGTGTGGGGCTGCAGACCACAGCCAGGGGAGCTGTGAGCCTTGTGCTCTCCGTGCAGCGCTGAGTCTGGGCGGCCAAGCAACCGCTGGAGGAGCCCTGCCCTTGCCCTCCCCTCCCCTCTAATAGAGGCCTCACTGCTGGAGGGCTTGGCAGTGTGCAAGCCACCGGCTCCTAAGCCTTCCCCAAGGACGCCTGGGGCCTAGATGCAGAGGCAAGGCAGGAGTGGAGCTGAGGCCAGGAAGGCGCCAGTGGCCTCTCCCAGCATCGCACAGCCTGCTCCTTCCTGGGCAGGAAGCCTAGAAGCGAGGCAAGCCTGGGCGAGTCTCGCACAGGGCAGAGCAGCCTCGCGCAAGGTCCTTGACTAGATCCGGCCTCTGAGCAGAGCTGGGGCTCTGCCGTGCTGCAGGCACACTCGGCTGCGCCCAAGCAGGGATGGCAGCTGCACGCGGCTTGGCTCCCTCGACTCTTCCCAAGGAGGCTCGCTTGCAAGCGCACTGTGCACTTGGCTTCCAGGCAGGGACGCCCCGCGCCTCCTACAGGTCTTGGCTCAGGGGCTGCTTCCCTTGAGCTGGGGCTGCCAGCGGGAGCCCAGACACGCAGGGGCAGGCCCCAACCACCTGCACACGTCTCTGCTGGTGGGGAGAGCACTAGGGAAATGACGTCTGTCAGGCACCTTCTGGGCGCTCACGGAGTCAGCCTCCGGGTGTGTGGGGCTGCAGACCACAGCCAGGGGCCCTGGGAAGCCTGGTGCTCTCCGTGCTGTGCTGAGTCTGGGCGGCCAAGCGACCGCTGGAGGAGCCCTGCACTTGCCATTCCCTTCCCTATGACAGAGCTCTCACGGCTGGAGGGCTTGGCAGCGTGCACCCCACCGGCCCCTAAGCCCTCCGCAAGGACGCCTGGGGACTAGGTGCAAAGGCAAGGCAGGAGTGGAGCTGAGGCCAGGAAGGCGCCAGGAGCGTCTGCCTGTCTGGCGCAGCCTGCTCCTTCCCGGGCAGGAAGCCTAGCAGCGAGGCCAGTCTGGGCAAGGCTCGCCCAGGGCAGAGCAGCCTCACGCCAGCAACTCTGCCAGATCGGGCCTCTGAGCAGAGCTGGAGCTCTGCCGTACTGGAGGCTCACTGGGCTCCGCCCAAGGAGTGAGTGCAGACGCACGCAGCTGGGCTGCCTCCTCTTCTCCCGCGGAGGCTCGCTTCCCGCATGCTGTGCACTAGGCTTCCAGGCGGGGGCGCCCCGCGCCCCCTACAGGTCTTGGCTCAGGGGCTGCTTCCCTGGAGCTGGGGCTGCCGGCGGGAGCCCAGACACGCAGGGGCAGGCCCCACCACCTGCACACGTCTCTGCTGGGGAGCAGAGCGCTAGGGACATGACGTCTGTCAGGCACCTTCTGGGCGCCCACGGAGTCAGCCTCCGGGAGTGTGGGGCTGCAGACCACAGCCAGGGGACCTGGGAGCCTTGTGCTCCCCGTGCGGCGCTGAGTCTGGGCGGCCAAGCAACCGCTGGTGGAGCCCTGCACTTGCCCTCCCCTCCCCTCTACGAGAGGCCTCACTGCTGGAGGGCTTGGCAGTGTGCAAGCCACCGGCTCCTAAGCCTTCCCCAAGGACGCCCGGGGCCTAGATGCAAAGGCAAGGCAGGAGTGGAGCTGAGGCCAGGAAGGCGCCAGTGGCCTCTCCCAGCATCGCACAGCCTGCTCCTTCCCGGGCAGCAAGCCTAGCAGCGAGGCAAGCCTGGGCAAGTCTCGCCCAGGGCAGAGCAGCCTCGCGCAAGGCACTTGACTAGATCCGGCCTCTGAGCAGAGCTGGAGCTCTGCCGTCCTGGAGGCACACTCGGCTCGGCCCAAGCCGGGATTGCAGCTGCACGCGGCTTGGCTCCCTCGACTCTTCCCAAGGAGGCTCGCTTCCAAGCGGACCGTGCACTTGGCTTCCAGGCAGGGACGCCCCGCGCCTCCTGCAGGTCTTGGCACAGGGGCTGCTTCCCCTGAGCGGAGGCTGTGGGCGGCAGCCCAGACACGCAGGGCCAGGCCCCAACCACCTGCACACGTCTCTGCTGGTGGGGAGAGCACTAGGGAAATGACGTCGGTCAGGCACCTTCTGGGCGCTCACGGAGTCAGCCTCCGGGTGTGTGGGGCTGCAGACCACAGCCAGGGGCCCTGGGAAGCCTGGTGCTCTCCGTGCTGTGCTGAGTCTGGGCGGCCAAGCGACCGCTGGAGGAGCCCTGCACTTGCCATTCCCTTCCCTATGACAGAGCTCTCACGGCTGGAGGGCTTGGCAGCGTGCACCCCACCGGCCCCTAAGCCCTCCGCAAGGACGCCTGGGGACTAGGTGCAAAGGCAAGGCAGGAGTGGAGCTGAGGCCAGGAAGGCGCCAGGAGCGTCTGCCTGTCTGGCGCAGCCTGCTCCTTCCCGGGCAGGAAGCCTAGCAGCGAGGCCAGTCTGGGCAAGGCTCGCCCAGGGCAGAGCAGCCTCACGCCAGCAACTCTGCCAGATCGGGCCTCTGAGCAGAGCTGGAGCTCTGCGGTACTGGAGGCTCACTGGGCTCCGCCCAAGGAGTGAGTGCAGACGCACGCAGCTGGGCTGCCTCCTCTTCTCCCGAGGAGGCTCGCTTCCCGCATGCTGTGCACTAGGCTTCCAGGCGGGGGCGCCCCGCGCCCCCTACAGGTCTTGGCTCAGGGGCTGCTTCCCTGGAGCTGGGGCTGCCGGCGGGAGCCCAGACACGCAGGGGCAGGCCCCACCACCTGCACACGTCTCTGCTGGGGAGCAGAGCGCTAGGGACATGACGTCTGTCAGGCACCTTCTGGGCGCCCACGGAGTCAGCCTCCGGGAGTGTGGGGCTGCAGACCACAGCCAGGGGACCTGGGAGCCTTGTGCTCCCCGTGCGGCGCTGAGTCTGGGCGGCCAAGCAACCGCTGGTGGAGCCCTGCACTTGCCCTCCCCTCCCCTCTACGAGAGGCCTCCCTGCTGGAGGGCTTGGCAGTGTGCAAGCCACCGGCTCCTAAGCCTTCCCCAAGGACGCCCGGGGCCTAGATGCAAAGGCAAGGCAGGAGTGGAGCTGAGGCCAGGAAGGCGCCAGTGGCCTCTCCCAGCATCGCACAGCCTGCTCCTTCCCGGGCAGCAAGCCTAGCAGCGAGGCAAGCCTGGGCAAGTCTCGCCCAGGGCAGAGCAGCCTCGCGCAAGGCACTTGACTAGATCCGGCCTCTGAGCAGAGCTGGAGCTCTGCCGTCCTGGAGGCACACTCGGCTCGGCCCAAGCCGGGATTGCAGCTGCACGCGGCTTGGCTCCCTCGACTCTTCCCAAGGAGGCTCGCTTCCAAGCGGACCGTGCACTTGGCTTCCAGGCAGGGACGCCCCGCGCCTCCTGCAGGTCTTGGCACAGGGGCTGCTTCCCCTGAGCGGAGGCTGTGGGCGGCAGCCCAGACACGCAGGGCCAGGCCCCAACCACCTGCACACGTCTCTGCTGGTGGGGAGAGCACTAGGGAAATGACGTCGGTCAGGCACCTTCTGGGCGCTCACGGAGTCAGCCTCCGGGTGTGTGGGGCTGCAGACCACAGCCAGGGGCCCTGGGAAGCCTGGTGCTCTCCGTGCTGTGCTGAGTCTGGGCGGCCAAGCGACCGCTGGAGGAGCCCTGCACTTGCCATTCCCTTCCCTATGACAGAGCTCTCACGGCTGGAGGGCTTGGCAGCGTGCACCCCACCGGCCCCTAAGCCCTCCGCAAGGACGCCTGGGGACTAGGTGCAAAGGCAAGGCAGGAGTGGAGCTGAGGCCAGGAAGGCGCCAGGAGCGTCTGCCTGTCTGGCGCAGCCTGCTCCTTCCCGGGCAGGAAGCCTAGCAGCGAGGCAAGTCTGGGCAAGGCTCGCCCAGGGCAGAGCAGCCTCACGCCAGCAACTCTGCCAGATCGGGCCTCTGAGCAGAGCTGGAGCTCTGCCGTCCTGGAGGCACACTCGGCTCGGCCCAAGCCGGGATTGCAGCTGCACGCGGCTTGGCTCCCTCGACTCTTCCCAAGGAGGCTCGCTTCCAAGCGGACCGTGCACTTGGCTTCCAGGCAGGGACGCCCCGCGCCTCCTGCAGGTCTTGGCACAGGGGCTGCTTCCCCTGAGCGGAGGCTGTGGGCGGCAGCCCAGACACGCAGGGGCAGGCCCCAACCACCTGCACACGTCTCTGCTGGTGGGGAGAGCACTAGGGAAATGACGTCTGTCAGGCACCTTCTGGGCGCTCACGGAGTCAGCCTCCGGGTGTGTGGGGCTGCAGACCACAGCCAGGGGCCCTGGGAAGCCTGGTGCTCTCCGTGCTGTGCTGAGTCTGGGCGGCCAAGCGACCGCTGGAGGAGCCCTGCACTTGCCATTCCCTTCCCTATGACAGAGCTCTCACGGCTGGAGGGCTTGGCAGCGTGCACCCCACCGGCCCCTAAGCCCTCCGCAAGGACGCCTGGGGACTAGGTGCAAAGGCAAGGCAGGAGTGGAGCTGAGGCCAGGAAGGCGCCAGGAGCGTCTGCCTGTCTGGCGCAGCCTGCTCCTTCCCGGGCAGGAAGCCTAGCAGCGAGGCAAGTCTGGGCAAGGCTCGCCCAGGGCAGAGCAGCCTCACGCCAGCAACTCTGCCAGATCGGGCCTCTGAGCAGAGCTGGAGCTCTGCCATACTGGAGGCTCACTGGGCTCCGCCCAAGGAGTGAGTGCAGACGCACGCAGCTGGGCTGCCTCCTCTTCTCCCGAGGAGGCTCGCTTCCCGCATGCTGTGCACTAGGCTTCCAGGCGGGGGCGCCCCGCGCCCCCTACAGGTCTTGGCTCAGGGGCTGCTTCCCTGGAGCTGGGGCTGCCGGCGGGAGCCCAGACACGCAGGGGCAGGCCCCACCACCTGCACACGTCTCTGCTGGGGAGCAGAGCGCTAGGGACATGACGTCTGTCAGGCACCTTCTGGGCGCCCACGGAGTCAGCCTCCGGGAGTGTGGGGCTGCAGACCACAGCCAGGGGACCTGGGAGCCTTGTGCTCCCCGTGCGGCGCTGAGTCTGGGCGGCCAAGCAACCGCTGGTGGAGCCCTGCACTTGCCCTCCCCTCCCCTCTACGAGAGGCCTCACTGCTGGAGGGCTTGGCAGTGTGCAAGCCACCGGCTCCTAAGCCTTCCCCAAGGACGCCCGGGGCCTAGATGCAAAGGCAAGGCAGGAGTGGAGCTGAGGCCAGGAAGGCGCCAGTGGCCTCTCCCAGCATCGCACAGCCTGCTCCTTCCCGGGCAGCAAGCCTAGCAGCGAGGCAAGCCTGGGCAAGTCTCGCCCAGGGCAGAGCAGCCTCGCGCAAGGCACTTGACTAGATCCGGCCTCGGAGCAGAGCTGGAGCTCTGCCGTCCTGGAGGCACACTCGGCTCGGCCCAAGCCGGGATTGCAGCTGCACGCGGCTTGGCTCCCTCGACTCTTCCCAAGGAGGCTCGCTTCCAAGCGGACCGTGCACTTGGCTTCCAGGCAGGGACGCCCCGCGCCTCCTGCAGGTCTTGGCACAGGGGCTGCTTCCCCTGAGCGGAGGCTGTGGGCGGCAGCCCAGACACGCAGGGGCAGGCCCCAACCACCTGCACACGTCTCTGCTGGTGGGGAGAGCACTAGGGAAATGACGTCTGTCAGGCACCTTCTGGGCGCTCACGGAGTCAGCCTCCGGGTGTGTGGGGCTGCAGACCACAGCCAGGGGCCCTGGGAAGCCTGGTGCTCTCCGTGCTGTGCTGAGTCTGGGCGGCCAAGCGACCGCTGGAGGAGCCCTGCACTTGCCATTCCCTTCCCTATGACAGAGCTCTCACGGCTGGAGGGCTTGGCAGCGTGCACCCCACCGGCCCCTAAGCCCTCCGCAAGGACGCCTGGGGACTAGGTGCAAAGGCAAGGCAGGAGTGGAGCTGAGGCCAGGAAGGCGCCAGGAGCGTCTGCCTGTCTGGCGCAGCCTGCTCCTTCCCGGGCAGGAAGCCTAGCAGCGAGGCAAGTCTGGGCAAGGCTCGCCCAGGGCAGAGCAGCCTCACGCCAGCAACTCTGCCAGATCGGGCCTCTGAGCAGAGCTGGAGCTCTGCCGTACTGGAGGCTCACTGGGCTCCGCCCAAGGAGTGAGTGCAGACGCACGCAGCTGGGCTGCCTCCTCTTCTCCCGAGGAGGCTCGCTTCCCGCATGCTGTGCACTAGGCTTCCAGGCGGGGGCGCCCCGCGCCCCCTACAGGTCTTGGCTCAGGGGCTGCTTCCCTGGAGCTGGGGCTGCCGGCGGGAGCCCAGACACGCAGGGGCAGGCCCCACCACCTGCACACGTCTCTGCTGGGGAGCAGAGCGCTAGGGACATGACGTCTGTCAGGCACCTTCTGGGCGCCCACGGAGTCAGCCTCCGGGAGTGTGGGGCTGCAGACCACAGCCAGGGGACCTGGGAGCCTTGTGCTCCCCGTGCGGCGCTGAGTCTGGGCGGCCAAGCAACCGCTGGTGGAGCCCTGCACTTGCCCTCCCCTCCCCTCTACGAGAGGCCTCACTGCTGGAGGGCTTGGCAGTGTGCAAGCCACCGGCTCCTAAGCCTTCCCCAAGGATGCCCGGGGCCTAGATGCAAAGGCAAGGCAGGAGTGGAGCTGAGGCCAGGAAGGCGCCAGTGGCCTCTCCCAGCATCGCACAGCCTGCTCCTTCCCGGGCAGCAAGCCTAGCAGCGAGGCAAGCCTGGGCAAGTCTCGCCCTGGGCAGAGCAGCCTCGCGCAAGGCACTTGACTAGATCCGGCCTCTGAGCAGAGCTGGAGCTCTGCCGTCCTGGAGGCACACTGGGCTCCGCCCAAGGAGTGAGTGCAGACGCACGCAGCTGGGCTGCCTCCTCTTCTCCCGCGGAGGCTCGCTTCCCGCATGCTGTGCACTAGGCTTCCAGACGGGGGCGCCCCGCGCCCCCTACAGGTCTTGGCTCAGGGGCTGCTTCCCTGGAGCTGGGGCTGCCGGCGGGAGCCCAGACACGCAGGGGCAGGCCCCACCACCTGCACACGTCTCTGCTGGGGAGCAGAGCGCTAGGGACATGACGTCTGTCAGGCACCTTCTGGGCGCCCACGGAGTCAGCCTCCGGGAGTGTGGGGCTGCAGACCACAGCCAGGGGACCTGGGAGCCTTGTGCTCCCCGTGCGGCGCTGAGTCTGGGCGGCCAAGCAACCGCTGGTGGAGCCCTGCACTTGCCCTCCCCTCCCCTCTACGAGAGGCCTCACTGCTGGAGGGCTTGGCAGTGTGCAAGCCACCGGCTCCTAAGCCTTCCCCAAGGACGCCCGGGGCCTAGATGCAAAGGCAAGGCAGGAGTGGAGCTGAGGCCAGGAAGGCGCCAGTGGCCTCTCCCAGCATCGCACAGCCTGCTCCTTCCCGGGCAGCAAGCCTAGCAGCGAGGCAAGCCTGGGCAAGTCTCGCCCAGGGCAGAGCAGCCTCGCGCAAGGCACTTGACTAGATCCGGCCTCGGAGCAGAGCTGGAGCTCTGCCGTCCTGGAGGCACACTCGGCTCGGCCCAAGCCGGGATTGCAGCTGCACGCGGCTTGGCTCCCTCGACTCTTCCCAAGGAGGCTCGCTTCCAAGCGGACCGTGCACTTGGCTTCCAGGCAGGGACGCCCCGCGCCTCCTGCAGGTCTTGGCACAGGGGCTGCTTCCCCTGAGCGGAGGCTGTGGGCGGCAGCCCAGACACGCAGGGCCAGGCCCCAACCACCTGCACACGTCTCTGCTGGTGGGGAGAGCACTAGGGAAATGACGTCTGTCAGGCACCTTCTGGGCGCTCACGGAGTCAGCCTCCGGGTGTGTGGGGCTGCAGACCACAGCCAGGGGCCCTGGGAAGCCTGGTGCTCTCCGTGCTGTGCTGAGTCTGGGCGGCCAAGCGACCGCTGGAGGAGCCCTGCACTTGCCATTCCCTTCCCTATGACAGAGCTCTCACGGCTGGAGGGCTTGGCAGCGTGCACCCCACCGGCCCCTAAGCCCTCCGCAAGGACGCCTGGGGACTAGGTGCAAAGGCAAGGCAGGAGTGGAGCTGAGGCCAGGAAGGCGCCAGGAGCGTCTGCCTGTCTGGCGCAGCCTGCTCCTTCCCGGGCAGGAAGCCTAGCAGCGAGGCAAGTCTGGGCAAGGCTCGCCCAGGGCAGAGCAGCCTCACGCCAGCAACTCTGCCAGATCGGGCCTCTGAGCAGAGCTGGAGCTCTGCGGTACTGGAGGCTCACTGGGCTCCGCCCAAGGAGTGAGTGCAGACGCACGCAGCTGGGCTGCCTCCTCTTCTCCCGAGGAGGCTCGCTTCCCGCATGCTGTGCACTAGGCTTCCAGGCGGGGGCGCCCCGCGCCCCCTACAGGTCTTGGCTCAGGGGCTGCTTCCCTGGAGCTGGGGCTGCCGGCGGGAGCCCAGACACGCAGGGACAGGCCACACCACCTGCACACGTCTCTGCTGGGGAGCAGAGCGCTAGGGACATGACGTCTGTCAGGCACCTTCTGGGCGCCCACGGAGTCAGCCTCCGGGAGTGTGGGGCTGCAGACCACAGCCAGGGGACCTGGGAGCCTTGTGCTCCCCGTGCGGCGCTGAGTCTGGGCGGCCAAGCAACCGCTGGTGGAGCCCTGCACTTGCCCTCCCCTCCCCTCTACGAGAGGCCTCCCTGCTGGAGGGCTTGGCAGTGTGCAAGCCACCGGCTCCTAAGCCTTCCCCAAGGACGCCCGGGGCCTAGATGCAAAGGCAAGGCAGGAGTGGAGCTGAGGCCAGGAAGGCGCCAGTGGCCTCTCCCAGCATCGCACAGCCTGCTCCTTCCCGGGCAGCAAGCCTAGCAGCGAGGCAAGCCTGGGCAAGTCTCGCCCAGGGCAGAGCAGCCTCGCGCAAGGCACTTGACTAGATCCGGCCTCTGAGCAGAGCTGGAGCTCTGCCGTCCTGGAGGCACACTCGGCTCGGCCCAAGCCGGGATTGCAGCTGCACGCGGCTTGGCTCCCTCGACTCTTCCCAAGGAGGCTCGCTTCCAAGCGGACCGTGCACTTGGCTTCCAGGCAGGGACGCCCCGCGCCTCCTGCAGGTCTTGGCACAGGGGCTGCTTCCCCTGAGCGGAGGCTGTGGGCGGCAGCCCAGACACGCAGGGGCAGGCCCCAACCACCTGCACACGTCTCTGCTGGTGGGGAGAGCACTAGGGAAATGACGTCTGTCAGGCACCTTCTGGGCGCTCACGGAGTCAGCCTCCGGGTGTGTGGGGCTGCAGACCACAGCCAGGGGCCCTGGGAAGCCTGGTGCTCTCCGTGCTGTGCTGAGTCTGGGCGGCCAAGCGACCGCTGGAGGAGCCCTGCACTTGCCATTCCCTTCCCTATGACAGAGCTCTCACGGCTGGAGGGCTTGGCAGCGTGCACCCCACCGGCCCCTAAGCCCTCCGCAAGGACGCCTGGGGACTAGGTGCAAAGGCAAGGCAGGAGTGGAGCTGAGGCCAGGAAGGCGCCAGGAGCGTCTGCCTGTCTGGCGCAGCCTGCTCCTTCCCGGGCAGGAAGCCTAGCAGCGAGGCAAGTCTGGGCAAGGCTCGCCCAGGGCAGAGCAGCCTCACGCCAGCAACTCTGCCAGATCGGGCCTCTGAGCAGAGCTGGAGCTCTGCCGTACTGGAGGCTCACTGGGCTCCGCCCAAGGAGTGAGTGCAGACGCACGCAGCTGGGCTGCCTCCTCTTCTCCCGAGGAGGCTCGCTTCCCGCATGCTGTGCACTAGGCTTCCAGGCGGGGGCGCCCCGCGCCCCCTACAGGTCTTGGCTCAGGGGCTGCTTCCCTGGAGCTGGGGCTGCCGGCGGGAGCCCAGACACGCAGGGGCAGGCCCCACCACCTGCACACGTCTCTGCTGGGGAGCAGAGCGCTAGGGACATGAAGTCTGTCAGGCACCTTCTGGGCGCCCACGGAGTCAGCCTCCGGGAGTGTGGGGCTGCAGACCACAGCCAGGGGACCTGGGAGCCTTGTGCTCCCCGTGCGGCGCTGAGTCTGGGCGGCCAAGCAACCGCTGGTGGAGCCCTGCACTTGCCCTCCCCTCCCCTCTACGAGAGGCCTCACTGCTGGAGGGCTTGGCAGTGTGCAAGCCACCGGCTCCTAAGCCTTCCCCAAGGACGCCCGGGGCCTAGATGCAAAGGCAAGGCAGGAGTGGAGCTGAGGCCAGGAAGGCGCCAGTGGCCTCTCCCAGCATCGCACAGCCTGCTCCTTCCCGGGCAGCAAGCCTAGCAGCGAGGCAAGCCTGGGCAAGTCTCGCCCAGGGCAGAGCAGCCTCGCGCAAGGCACTTGACTAGATCCGGCCTCTGAGCAGAGCTGGAGCTCTGCCGTCCTGGAGGCACACTCGGCTCGGCCCAAGCCGGGATTGCAGCTGCACGCGGCTTGGCTCCCTCGACTCTTCCCAAGGAGGCTCGCTTCCAAGCGGACCGTGCACTTGGCTTCCAGGCAGGGACGCCCCGCGCCTCCTGCAGGTCTTGGCACAGGGGCTGCTTCCCCTGAGCGGAGGCTGTGGGCGGCAGCCCAGACACGCAGGGGCAGGCCCCAACCACCTGCACACGTCTCTGCTGGTGGGGAGAGCACTAGGGAAATGACGTCTGTCAGGCACCTTCTGGGCGCTCACGGAGTCAGCCTCCGGGTGTGTGGGGCTGCAGACCACAGCCAGGGGCCCTGGGAAGCCTGGTGCTCTCCGTGCTGTGCTGAGTCTGGGCGGCCAAGCGACCGCTGGAGGAGCCCTGCACTTGCCATTCCCTTCCCTATGACAGAGCTCTCACGGCTGGAGGGCTTGGCAGCGTGCACCCCACCGGCCCCTAAGCCCTCCGCAAGGACGCCTGGGGACTAGGTGCAAAGGCAAGGCAGGAGTGGAGCTGAGGCCAGGAAGGCGCCAGGAGCGTCTGCCTGTCTGGCGCAGCCTGCTCCTTCCCGGGCAGGAAGCCTAGCAGCGAGGCAAGTCTGGGCAAGGCTCGCCCAGGGCAGAGCAGCCTCACGCCAGCAACTCTGCCAGATCGGGCCTCTGAGCAGAGCTGGAGCTCTGCGGTACTGGAGGCTCACTGGGCTCCGCCCAAGGAGTGAGTGCAGACGCACGCAGCTGGGCTGCCTCCTCTTCTCCCGCGGAGGCTCGCTTCCCGCATGCTGTGCACTAGGCTTCCAGGCGGGGGCGCCCCGCGCCCCCTACAGGTCTTGGCTCAGGGGCTGCTTCCCTGGAGCTGGGGCTGCGGGCGGGAGCCCAGACACGCAGGGGCAGGCCCCACCACCTGCACACGTCTCTGCTGGGGAGCAGAGCGCTAGGGACATGACGTCTGTCAGGCACCTTCTGGGCGCCCACGGAGTCAGCCTCCGGGAGTGTGGGGCTGCAGACCACAGCCAGGGGACCTGGGAGCCTTGTGCTCCCCGTGCGGCGCTGAGTCTGGGCGGCCAAGCAACCGCTGGTGGAGCCCTGCACTTGCCCTCCCCTCCCCTCTACGAGAGGCCTCACTGCTGGAGGGCTTGGCAGTGTTCAAGCCACCGGCTCCTAAGCCTTCCCCAAGGACGCCCGGGGCCTAGATGCAAAGGCAAGGCAGGAGTGGAGCTGAGGCCAGGAAGGCGCCAGTGGCCTCTCCCAGCATCGCACAGCCTGCTCCTTCCCGGGCAGCAAGCCTAGCAGCGAGGCAAGCCTGGGCAAGTCTCGCCCAGGGCAGAGCAGCCTCGCGCAAGGCACTTGACTAGATCCGGCCTCTGAGCAGAGCTGGAGCTCTGCCGTCCTGGAGGCACACTCGGCTCGGCCCAAGCCGGGATTGCAGCTGCACGCGGCTTGGCTCCCTCGACTCTTCCCAAGGAGGCTCGCTTCCAAGCGGACCGTGCACTTGGCTTCCAGGCAGGGACGCCCCGCGCCTCCTGCAGGTCTTGGCACAGGGGCTGCTTCCCCTGAGCGGAGGCTGTGGGCGGCAGCCCAGACACGCAGGGGCAGGCCCCAACCACCTGCACACGTCTCTGCTGGTGGGGAGAGCACTAGGGAAATGACGTCTGTCAGGCACCTTCTGGGCGCTCACGGAGTCAGCCTCCGGGTGTGTGGGGCTGCAGACCACAGCCAGGGGCCCTGGGAAGCCTGGTGCTCTCCGTGCTGTGCTGAGTCTGGGCGGCCAAGCGACCGCTGGAGGAGCCCTGCACTTGCCATTCCCTTCCCTATGACAGAGCTCTCACGGCTGGAGGGCTTGGCAGCGTGCACCCCACCGGCCCCTAAGCCCTCCGCAAGGACGCCTGGGGACTAGGTGCAAAGGCAAGGCAGGAGTGGAGCTGAGGCCAGGAAGGCGCCAGGAGCGTCTGCCTGTCTGGCGCAGCCTGCTCCTTCCCGGGCAGGAAGCCTAGCAGCGAGGCAAGTCTGGGCAAGGCTCGCCCAGGGCAGAGCAGCCTCACGCCAGCAACTCTGCCAGATCGGGCCTCTGAGCAGAGCTGGAGCTCTGCCGTACTGGAGGCTCACTGGGCTCCGCCCAAGGAGTGAGTGCAGACGCACGCAGCTGGGCTGCCTCCTCTTCTCCCGAGGAGGCTCGCTTCCCGCATGCTGTGCACTAGGCTTCCAGGCGGGGGCGCCCCGCGCCCCCTACAGGTCTTGGCTCAGGGGCTGCTTCCCTGGAGCTGGGGCTGCCGGCGGGAGCCCAGACACGCAGGGGCAGGCCCCACCACCTGCACACGTCTCTGCTGGGGAGCAGAGCGCTAGGGACATGACGTCTGTCAGGCACCTTCTGGGCGCCCACGGAGTCAGCCTCCGGGAGTGTGGGGCTGCAGACCACAGCCAGGGGACCTGGGAGCCTTGTGCTCCCCGTGCGGCGCTGAGTCTGGGCGGCCAAGCAACCGCTGGTGGAGCCCTGCACTTGCCCTCCCCTGCCCTCTACGAGAGGCCTCACTGCTGGAGGGCTTGGCAGTGTGCAAGCCACCGGCTCCTAAGCCTTCCCCAAGGACGCCCGGGGCCTAGATGCAAAGGCAAGGCAGGAGTGGCGCTGAGGCCAGGAAGGCGCCAGTGGCCTCTCCCAGCATCGCACAGCCTGCTCCTTCCCGGGCAGCAAGCCTAGCAGCGAGGCAAGCCTGGGCAAGTCTCGCCCTGGGCAGAGCAGCCTCGCGCAAGGCACTTGACTAGATCCGGCCTCTGAGCAGAGCTGGAGCTCTGCCGTCCTGGAGGCACACTGGGCTCCGCCCAAGGAGTGAGTGCAGACGCACGCAGCTGGGCTGCCTCCTCTTCTCCCGAGGAGGCTCGCTTCCCGCATGCTGTGCACTAGGCTTCCAGGCGGGGGCGCTCCGCGCCCCCTACAGGTCTTGGCTCAGGGGCTGCTTCCCTGGAGCTGGGGCTGCCGGCGGGAGCCCAGACACGCAGGGGCAGGCCCCACCACCTGCACACGTCTCTGCTGGGGAGCAGAGCGCTAGGGACATGACGTCTGTCAGGCACCTTCTGGGCGCCCACGGAGTCAGCCTCCGGGAGTGTGGGGCTGCAGACCACAGCCAGGGGACCTGGGAGCCTTGTGCTCCCCGTGCGGCGCTGAGTCTGGGCGGCCAAGCAACCGCTGGTGGAGCCCTGCACTTGCCCTCCCCTCCCCTCTACGAGAGGCCTCACTGCTGGAGGGCTTGGCAGTGTGCAAGCCACCGGCTCCTAAGCCTTCCCCAAGGACGCCCGGGGCCTAGATGCAAAGGCAAGGCAGGAGTGGAGCTGAGGCCAGGAAGGCGCCAGTGGCCTCTCCCAGCATCGCACAGCCTGCTCCTTCCCGGGCAGCAAGCCTAGCAGCGAGGCAAGCCTGGGCAAGTCTCGCCCAGGGCAGAGCAGCCTCGCGCAAGGCACTTGACTAGATCCGGCCTCTGAGCAGAGCTGGAGCTCTGCCGTCCTGGAGGCACACTCGGCTCGGCCCAAGCCGGGATTGCAGCTGCACGCGGCTTGGCTCCCTCGACTCTTCCCAAGGAGGCTCGCTTCCAAGCGGACCGTGCACTTGGCTTCCAGGCAGGGACGCCCCGCGCCTCCTGCAGGTCTTGGCACAGGGGCTGCTTCCCCTGAGCGGAGGCTGTGGGCGGCAGCCCAGACACGCAGGGCCAGGCCCCAACCACCTGCACACGTCTCTGCTGGTGGGGAGAGCACTAGGGAAATGACGTCTGTCAGGCACCTTCTGGGCGCTCACGGAGTCAGCCTCCGGGTGTGTGGGGCTGCAGACCACAGCCAGGGGCCCTGGGAAGCCTGGTGCTCTCCGTGCTGTGCTGAGTCTGGGCGGCCAAGCGACCGCTGGAGGAGCCCTGCACTTGCCATTCCCTTCCCTATGACAGAGCTCTCACGGCTGGAGGGCTTGGCAGCGTGCACCCCACCGGCCCCTAAGCCCTCCGCAAGGACGCCTGGGGACTAGGTGCAAAGGCAAGGCAGGAGTGGAGCTGAGGCCAGGAAGGCGCCAGGAGCGTCTGCCTGTCTGGCGCAGCCTGCTCCTTCCCGGGCAGGAAGCCTAGCAGCGAGGCAAGTCTGGGCAAGGCTCGCCCAGGGCAGAGCAGCCTCACGCCAGCAACTCTGCCAGATCGGGCCTCTGAGCAGAGCTGGAGCTCTGCCGTACTGGAGGCTCACTGGGCTCCGCCCAAGGAGTGAGTGCAGACGCACGCAGCTGGGCTGCCTCCTCTTCTCCCGAGGAGGCTCGCTTCCCGCATGCTGTGCACTAGGCTTCCAGGCGGGGGCGCCCCGCGCCCCCTACAGGTCTTGGCTCAGGGGCTGCTTCCCTGGAGCTGGGGCTGCCGGCGGGAGCCCAGACACGCAGGGGCAGGCCCCACCACCTGCACACGTCTCTGCTGGGGAGCAGAGCGCTAGGGACATGACGTCTGTCAGGCACCTTCTGGGCGCCCACGGAGTCAGCCTCCGGGAGTGTGGGGCTGCAGACCACAGCCAGGGGACCTGGGAGCCTTGTGCTCCCCGTGCGGCGCTGAGTCTGGGCGGCCAAGCAACCGCTGGTGGAGCCCTGCACTTGCCCTCCCCTGCCCTCTACGAGAGGCCTCACTGCTGGAGGGCTTGGCAGTGTGCAAGCCACCGGCTCCTAAGCCTTCCCCAAGGACGCCCGGGGCCTAGATGCAAAGGCAAGGCAGGAGTGGCGCTGAGGCCAGGAAGGCGCCAGTGGCCTCTCCCAGCATCGCACAGCCTGCTCCTTCCCGGGCAGCAAGCCTAGCAGCGAGGCAAGCCTGGGCAAGTCTCGCCCTGGGCAGAGCAGCCTCGCGCAAGGCACTTGACTAGATCCGGCCTCTGAGCAGAGCTGGAGCTCTGCCGTCCTGGAGGCACACTGGGCTCCGCCCAAGGAGTGAGTGCAGACGCACGCAGCTGGGCTGCCTCCTCTTCTCCCGAGGAGGCTCGCTTCCCGCATGCTGTGCACTAGGCTTCCAGGCGGGGGCGCCCCGCGCCCCCTACAGGTCTTGGCTCAGGGGCTGCTTCCCTGGAGCTGGGGCTGCCGGCGGGAGCCCAGACACGCAGGGGCAGGCCCCACCACCTGCACACGTCTCTGCTGGGGAGCAGAGCGCTAGGGACATGACGTCTGTCAGGCACCTTCTGGGCGCCCACGGAGTCAGCCTCCGGGAGTGTGGGGCTGCAGACCACAGCCAGGGGACCTGGGAGCCTTGTGCTCCCCGTGCGGCGCTGAGTCTGGGCGGCCAAGCAACCGCTGGTGGAGCCCTGCACTTGCCCTCCCCTCCCTTCTACGAGAGGCCTCACTGCTGGAGGGCTTGGCAGTGTGCAAGCCACCGGCTCCTAAGCCTTCCCCAAGGACGCCCGGGGCCTAGATGCAAAGGCAAGGCAGGAGTGGAGCTGAGGCCAGGAAGGCGCCAGTGGCCTCTCCCAGCATCGCACAGCCTGCTCCTTCCCGGGCAGCAAGCCTAGCAGCGAGGCAAGCCTGGGCAAGTCTCGCCCAGGGCAGAGCAGCCTCGCGCAAGGCACTTGACTAGATCCGGCCTCTGAGCAGAGCTGGAGCTCTGCCGTCCTGGAGGCACACTCGGCTCGGCCCAAGCCGGGATTGCAGCTGCACGCGGCTTGGCTCCCTCGACTCTTCCCAAGGAGGCTCGCTTCCAAGCGGACCGTGCACTTGGCTTCCAGGCAGGGACGCCCCGCGCCTCCTGCAGGTCTTGGCACAGGGGCTGCTTCCCCTGAGCGGAGGCTGTGGGCGGCAGCCCAGACACGCAGGGCCAGGCCCCAACCACCTGCACACGTCTCTGCTGGTGGGGAGAGCACTAGGGAAATGACGTCTGTCAGGCACCTTCTGGGCGCTCACGGAGTCAGCCTCCGGGTGTGTGGGGCTGCAGACCACAGCCAGGGGCCCTGGGAAGCCTGGTGCTCTCCGTGCTGTGCTGAGTCTGGGCGGCCAAGCGACCGCTGGAGGAGCCCTGCACTTGCCATTCCCTTCCCTATGACAGAGCTCTCACGGCTGGAGGGCTTGGCAGCGTGCACCCCACCGGCCCCTAAGCCCTCCGCAAGGACGCCTGGGGACTAGGTGCAAAGGCAAGGCAGGAGTGGAGCTGAGGCCAGGAAGGCGCCAGGAGCGTCTGCCTGTCTGGCGCAGCCTGCTCCTTCCCGGGCAGGAAGCCTAGCAGCGAGGCAAGTCTGGGCAAGGCTCGCCCAGGGCAGAGCAGCCTCACGCCAGCAACTCTGCCAGATCGGGCCTCTGAGCAGAGCTGGAGCTCTGCCGTACTGGAGGCTCACTGGGCTCCGCCCAAGGAGTGAGTGCAGACGCACGCAGCTGGGCTGCCTCCTCTTCTCCCGAGGAGGCTCGCTTCCCGCATGCTGTGCACTAGGCTTCCAGGCGGGGGCGCCCCGCGCCCCCTACAGGTCTTGGCTCAGGGGCTGCTTCCCTGGAGCTGGGGCTGCCGGCGGGAGCCCAGACACGCAGGGGCAGGCCCCACCACCTGCACACGTCTCTGCTGGGGAGCAGAGCGCTAGGGACATGACGTCTGTCAGGCACCTTCTGGGCGCCCACGGAGTCAGCCTCCGGGAGTGTGGGGCTGCAGACCACAGCCAGGGGACCTGGGAGCCTTGTGCTCCCCGTGCGGCGCTGAGTCTGGGCGGCCAAGCAACCGCTGGTGGAGCCCTGCACTTGCCCTCCCGTCCCCTCTACGAGAGGCCTCACTGCTGGAGGGCTTGGCAGTGTGCAAGCCACCGGCTCCTAAGCCTTCCCCAAGGACGCCCGGGGCCTAGATGCAAAGGCAAGGCAGGAGTGGAGCTGAGGCCAGGAAGGCGCCAGTGGCCTCTCCCAGCATCGCACAGCCTGCTCCTTCCCGGGCAGCAAGCCTAGCAGCGAGGCAAGCCTGGGCAAGTCTCGCCCAGGGCAGAGCAGCCTCGCGCAAGGCACTTGACTAGATCCGGCCTCTGAGCAGAGCTGGAGCTCTGCCGTCCTGGAGGCACACTCGGCTCGGCCCAAGCCGGGATTGCAGCTGCACGCGGCTTGGCTCCCTCGACTCTTCCCAAGGAGGCTCGCTTCCAAGCGGACCGTGCACTTGGCTTCCAGGCAGGGACGCCCCGCGCCTCCTGCAGGTCTTGGCACAGGGGCTGCTTCCCCTGAGCGGAGGCTGTGGGCGGCAGCCCAGACACGCAGGGCCAGGCCCCAACCACCTGCACACGTCTCTGCTGGTGGGGAGAGCACTAGGGAAATGACGTCTGTCAGGCACCTTCTGGGCGCTCACGGAGTCAGCCTCCGGGTGTGTGGGGCTGCAGACCACAGCCAGGGGCCCTGGGAAGCCTGGTGCTCTCCGTGCTGTGCTGAGTCTGGGCGGCCAAGCGACCGCTGGAGGAGCCCTGCACTTGCCATTCCCTTCCCTATGACAGAGCTCTCACGGCTGGAGGGCTTGGCAGCGTGCACCCCACCGGCCCCTAAGCCCTCCGCAAGGACGCCTGGGGACTAGGTGCAAAGGCAAGGCAGGAGTGGAGCTGAGGCCAGGAAGGCGCCAGGAGCGTCTGCCTGTCTGGCGCAGCCTGCTCCTTCCCGGGCAGGAAGCCTAGCAGCGAGGCAAGTCTGGGCAAGGCTCGCCCAGGGCAGAGCAGCCTCACGCCAGCAACTCTGCCAGATCGGGCCTCTGAGCAGAGCTGGAGCTCTGCGGTACTGGAGGCTCACTGGGCTCCGCCCAAGGAGTGAGTGCAGACGCACGCAGCTGGGCTGCCTCCTCTTCTCCCGAGGAGGCTCGCTTCCCGCATGCTGTGCACTAGGCTTCCAGGCGGGGGCGCCCCGCGCCCCCTACAGGTCTTGGCTCAGGGGCTGCTTCCCTGGAGCTGGGGCTGCCGGCGGGAGCCCAGACACGCAGGGACAGGCCACACCACCTGCACACGTCTCTGCTGGGGAGCAGAGCGCTAGGGACATGACGTCTGTCAGGCACCTTCTGGGCGCCCACGGAGTCAGCCTCCGGGAGTGTGGGGCTGCAGACCACAGCCAGGGGACCTGGGAGCCTTGTGCTCCCCGTGCGGCGCTGAGTCTGGGCGGCCAAGCAACCGCTGGTGGAGCCCTGCACTTGCCCTCCCCTCCCCTCTACGAGAGGCCTCCCTGCTGGAGGGCTTGGCAGTGTGCAAGCCACCGGCTCCTAAGCCTTCCCCAAGGACGCCCGGGGCCTAGATGCAAAGGCAAGGCAGGAGTGGAGCTGAGGCCAGGAAGGCGCCAGTGGCCTCTCCCAGCATCGCACAGCCTGCTCCTTCCCGGGCAGCAAGCCTAGCAGCGAGGCAAGCCTGGGCAAGTCTCGCCCAGGGCAGAGCAGCCTCGCGCAAGGCACTTGACTAGATCCGGCCTCTGAGCAGAGCTGGAGCTCTGCCGTCCTGGAGGCACACTCGGCTCGGCCCAAGCCGGGATTGCAGCTGCACGCGGCTTGGCTCCCTCGACTCTTCCCAAGGAGGCTCGCTTCCAAGCGGACCGTGCACTTGGCTTCCAGGCAGGGACGCCCCGCGCCTCCTGCAGGTCTTGGCACAGGGGCTGCTTCCCCTGAGCGGAGGCTGTGGGCGGCAGCCCAGACACGCAGGGGCAGGCCCCAACCACCTGCACACGTCTCTGCTGGTGGGGAGAGCACTAGGGAAATGACGTCTGTCAGGCACCTTCTGGGCGCTCACGGAGTCAGCCTCCGGGTGTGTGGGGCTGCAGACCACAGCCAGGGGCCCTGGGAAGCCTGGTGCTCTCCGTGCTGTGCTGAGTCTGGGCGGCCAAGCGACCGCTGGAGGAGCCCTGCACTTGCCATTCCCTTCCCTATGACAGAGCTCTCACGGCTGGAGGGCTTGGCAGCGTGCACCCCACCGGCCCCTAAGCCCTCCGCAAGGACGCCTGGGGACTAGGTGCAAAGGCAAGGCAGGAGTGGAGCTGAGGCCAGGAAGGCGCCAGGAGCGTCTGCCTGTCTGGCGCAGCCTGCTCCTTCCCGGGCAGGAAGCCTAGCAGCGAGGCAAGTCTGGGCAAGGCTCGCCCAGGGCAGAGCAGCCTCACGCCAGCAACTCTGCCAGATCGGGCCTCTGAGCAGAGCTGGAGCTCTGCCGTACTGGAGGCTCACTGGGCTCCGCCCAAGGAGTGAGTGCAGACGCACGCAGCTGGGCTGCCTCCTCTTCTCCCGAGGAGGCTCGCTTCCCGCATGCTGTGCACTAGGCTTCCAGGCGGGGGCGCCCCGCGCCCCCTACAGGTCTTGGCTCAGGGGCTGCTTCCCTGGAGCTGGGGCTGCCGGCGGGAGCCCAGACACGCAGGGGCAGGCCCCACCACCTGCACACGTCTCTGCTGGGGAGCAGAGCGCTAGGGACATGACGTCTGTCAGGCACCTTCTGGGCGCCCACGGAGTCAGCCTCCGGGAGTGTGGGGCTGCAGACCACAGCCAGGGGACCTGGGAGCCTTGTGCTCCCCGTGCGGCGCTGAGTCTGGGCGGCCAAGCAACCGCTGGTGGAGCCCTGCACTTGCCCTCCCCTCCCCTCTACGAGAGGCCTCACTGCTGGAGGGCTTGGCAGTGTGCAAGCCACCGGCTCCTAAGCCTTCCCCAAGGACGCCCGGGGCCTAGATGCAAAGGCAAGGCAGGAGTGGAGCTGAGGCCAGGAAGGCGCCAGTGGCCTCTCCCAGCATCGCACAGCCTGCTCCTTCCCGGGCAGCAAGCCTAGCAGCGAGGCAAGCCTGGGCAAGTCTCGCCCAGGGCAGAGCAGCCTCGCGCAAGGCACTTGACTAGATCCGGCCTCGGAGCAGAGCTGGAGCTCTGCCGTCCTGGAGGCACACTCGGCTCGGCCCAAGCCGGGATTGCAGCTGCACGCGGCTTGGCTCCCTCGACTCTTCCCAAGGAGGCTCGCTTCCAAGCGGACCGTGCACTTGGCTTCCAGGCAGGGACGCCCCGCGCCTCCTGCAGGTCTTGGCACAGGGGCTGCTTCCCCTGAGCGGAGGCTGTGGGCGGCAGCCCAGACACGCAGGGGCAGGCCCCAACCACCTGCACACGTCTCTGCTGGTGGGGAGAGCACTAGGGAAATGACGTCTGTCAGGCACCTTCTGGGCGCTCACGGAGTCAGCCTCCGGGTGTGTGGGGCTGCAGACCACAGCCAGGGGCCCTGGGAAGCCTGGTGCTCTCCGTGCTGTGCTGAGTCTGGGCGGCCAAGCGACCGCTGGAGGAGCCCTGCACTTGCCATTCCCTTCCCTATGACAGAGCTCTCACGGCTGGAGGGCTTGGCAGCGTGCACCCCACCGGCCCCTAAGCCCTCCGCAAGGACGCCTGGGGACTAGGTGCAAAGGCAAGGCAGGAGTGGAGCTGAGGCCAGGAAGGCGCCAGGAGCGTCTGCCTGTCTGGCGCAGCCTGCTCCTTCCCGGGCAGGAAGCCTAGCAGCGAGGCAAGTCTGGGCAAGGCTCGCCCAGGGCAGAGCAGCCTCACGCCAGCAACTCTGCCAGATCGGGCCTCTGAGCAGAGCTGGAGCTCTGCCGTACTGGAGGCTCACTGGGCTCCGCCCAAGGAGTGAGTGCAGACGCACGCAGCTGGGCTGCCTCCTCTTCTCCCGAGGAGGCTCGCTTCCCGCATGCTGTGCACTAGGCTTCCAGGCGGGGGCGCCCCGCGCCCCCTACAGGTCTTGGCTCAGGGGCTGCTTCCCTGGAGCTGGGGCTGCCGGCGGGAGCCCAGACACGCAGGGGCAGGCCCCACCACCTGCACACGTCTCTGCTGGGGAGCAGAGCGCTAGGGACATGACGTCTGTCAGGCACCTTCTGGGCGCCCACGGAGTCAGCCTCCGGGAGTGTGGGGCTGCAGACCACAGCCAGGGGACCTGGGAGCCTTGTGCTCCCCGTGCGGCGCTGAGTCTGGGCGGCCAAGCAACCGCTGGTGGAGCCCTGCACTTGCCCTCCCCTCCCCTCTACGAGAGGCCTCACTGCTGGAGGGCTTGGCAGTGTGCAAGCCACCGGCTCCTAAGCCTTCCCCAAGGACGCCCGGGGCCTAGATGCAAAGGCAAGGCAGGAGTGGAGCTGAGGCCAGGAAGGCGCCAGTGGCCTCTCCCAGCATCGCACAGCCTGCTCCTTCCCGGGCAGCAAGCCTAGCAGCGAGGCAAGCCTGGGCAAGTCTCGCCCAGGGCAGAGCAGCCTCGCGCAAGGCACTTGACTAGATCCGGCCTCGGAGCAGAGCTGGAGCTCTGCCGTCCTGGAGGCACACTCGGCTCGGCCCAAGCCGGGATTGCAGCTGCACGCGGCTTGGCTCCCTCGACTCTTCCCAAGGAGGCTCGCTTCCAAGCGGACCGTGCACTTGGCTTCCAGGCAGGGACGCCCCGCGCCTCCTGCAGGTCTTGGCACAGGGGCTGCTTCCCCTGAGCGGAGGCTGTGGGCGGCAGCCCAGACACGCAGGGGCAGGCCCCAACCACCTGCACACGTCTCTGCTGGTGGGGAGAGCACTAGGGAAATGACGTCTGTCAGGCACCTTCTGGGCGCTCACGGAGTCAGCCTCCGGGTGTGTGGGGCTGCAGACCACAGCCAGGGGCCCTGGGAAGCCTGGTGCTCTCCGTGCTGTGCTGAGTCTGGGCGGCCAAGCGACCGCTGGAGGAGCCCTGCACTTGCCATTCCCTTCCCTATGACAGAGCTCTCACGGCTGGAGGGCTTGGCAGCGTGCACCCCACCGGCCCCTAAGCCCTCCGCAAGGACGCCTGGGGACTAGGTGCAAAGGCAAGGCAGGAGTGGAGCTGAGGCCAGGAAGGCGCCAGGAGCGTCTGCCTGTCTGGCGCAGCCTGCTCCTTCCCGGGCAGGAAGCCTAGCAGCGAGGCAAGTCTGGGCAAGGCTCGCCCAGGGCAGAGCAGCCTCACGCCAGCAACTCTGCCAGATCGGGCCTCTGAGCAGAGCTGGAGCTCTGCCGTACTGGAGGATCACTGGGCTCCGCCCAAGGAGTGAGTGCAGACGCACGCAGCTGGGCTGCCTCCTCTTCTCCCGAGGAGGCTCGCTTCCCGCATGCTGTGCACTAGGCTTCCAGGCGGGGGCGCCCCGCGCCCCCTACAGGTCTTGGCTCAGGGGCTGCTTCCCTGGAGCTGGGGCTGCCGGCGGGAGCCCAGACACGCAGGGGCAGGCCCCACCACCTGCACACGTCTCTGCTGGGGAGCAGAGCGCTAGGGACATGACGTCTGTCAGGCACCTTCTGGGCGCCCACGGAGTCAGCCTCCGGGAGTGTGGGGCTGCAGACCACAGCCAGGGGACCTGGGAGCCTTGTGCTCCCCGTGCGGCGCTGAGTCTGGGCGGCCAAGCAACCGCTGGTGGAGCCCTGCACTTGCCCTCCCCTCCCCTCTACGAGAGGCCTCACTGCTGGAGGGCTTGGCAGTGTGCAAGCCACCGGCTCCTAAGCCTTCCCCAAGGACGCCCGGGGCCTAGATGCAAAGGCAAGGCAGGAGTGGAGCTGAGGCCAGGAAGGCGCCAGTGGCCTCTCCCAGCATCGCACAGCCTGCTCCTTCCCGGGCAGCAAGCCTAGCAGCGAGGCAAGCCTGGGCAAGTCTCGCCCAGGGCAGAGCAGCCTCGCGCAAGGCACTTGACTAGATCCGGCCTCGGAGCAGAGCTGGAGCTCTGCCGTCCTGGAGGCACACTCGGCTCGGCCCAAGCCGGGATTGCAGCTGCACGCGGCTTGGCTCCCTCGACTCTTCCCAAGGAGGCTCGCTTCCAAGCGGACCGTGCACTTGGCTTCCAGGCAGGGACGCCCCGCGCCTCCTGCAGGTCTTGGCACAGGGGCTGCTTCCCCTGAGCGGAGGCTGTGGGCGGCAGCCCAGACACGCAGGGCCAGGCCCCAACCACCTGCACACGTCTCTGCTGGTGGGGAGAGCACTAGGGAAATGACGTCTGTCAGGCACCTTCTGGGCGCTCACGGAGTCAGCCTCCGGGTGTGTGGGGCTGCAGACCACAGCCAGGGGCCCTGGGAAGCCTGGTGCTCTCCGTGCTGTGCTGAGTCTGGGCGGCCAAGCGACCGCTGGAGGAGCCCTGCACTTGCCATTCCCTTCCCTATGACAGAGCTCTCACGGCTGGAGGGCTTGGCAGCGTGCACCCCACCGGCCCCTAAGCCCTCCGCAAGGACGCCTGGGGACTAGGTGCAAAGGCAAGGCAGGAGTGGAGCTGAGGCCAGGAAGGCGCCAGGAGCGTCTGCCTGTCTGGCGCAGCCTGCTCCTTCCCGGGCAGGAAGCCTAGCAGCGAGGCAAGTCTGGGCAAGGCTCGCCCAGGGCAGAGCAGCCTCACGCCAGCAACTCTGCCAGATCGGGCCTCTGAGCAGAGCTGGAGCTCTGCGGTACTGGAGGCTCACTGGGCTCCGCCCAAGGAGTGAGTGCAGACGCACGCAGCTGGGCTGCCTCCTCTTCTCCCGCGGAGGCTCGCTTCCCGCATGCTGTGCACTAGGCTTCCAGGCGGGGGCGCCCCGCGCCCCCTACAGGTCTTGGCTCAGGGGCTGCTTCCCTGGAGCTGGGGCTGCGGGCGGGAGCCCAGACACGCAGGGGCAGGCCCCACCACCTGCACACGTCTCTGCTGGGGAGCAGAGCGCTAGGGACATGACGTCTGTCAGGCACCTTCTGGGCGCCCACGGAGTCAGCCTCCGGGAGTGTGGGGCTGAAGACCACAGCCAGGGGACCTGGGAGCCTTGTGCTCCCCGTGCGGCGCTGAGTCTGGGCGGCCAAGCAACCGCTGGTGGAGCCCTGCACTTGCCCTCCCCTCCCCTCTACGAGAGGCCTCACTGCTGGAGGGCTTGGCAGTGTTCAAGCCACCGGCTCCTAAGCC
Organism: Budorcas taxicolor; assembly: GCF_023091745.1. NCBI lineage: Eukaryota > Metazoa > Chordata > Mammalia > Artiodactyla > Bovidae > Budorcas > Budorcas taxicolor. Next base: position 222,011 of record NW_026291591.1, read on the forward strand.
TTCCCCAAGGACGCCCGGGGCCTAGATGCAAAGGCAAGGCAGGAGTGGAGCTGAGGCCAGGAAGGCGCCAGTGGCCTCTCCCAGCATCGCACAGCCTGCTCCTTCCCGGGCAGCAAGCCTAGCAGCGAGGCAAGCCTGGGCAAGTCTCGCCCAGGGCAGAGCAGCCTCGCGCAAGGCACTTGACTAGATCCGGCCTCTGAGCAGAGCTGGAGCTCTGCCGTCCTGGAGGCACACTCGGCTCGGCCCAAGCCGGGATTGCAGCTGCACGCGGCTTGGCTCCCTCGACTCTTCCCAAGGAGGCTCGCTTCCAAGCGGACCGTGCACTTGGCTTCCAGGCAGGGACGCCCCGCGCCTCCTGCAGGTCTTGGCACAGGGGCTGCTTCCCCTGAGCGGAGGCTGTGGGCGGCAGCCCAGACACGCAGGGCCAGGCCCCAACCACCTGCACACGTCTCTGCTGGTGGGGAGAGCACTAGGGAAATGACGTCTGTCAGGCACCTTCTGGGCGCTCACGGAGTCAGCCTCCGGGTGTGTGGGGCTGCAGACCACAGCCAGGGGCCCTGGGAAGCCTGGTGCTCTCCGTGCTGTGCTGAGTCTGGGCGGCCAAGCGACCGCTGGAGGAGCCCTGCACTTGCCATTCCCTTCCCTATGACAGAGCTCTCACGGCTGGAGGGCTTGGCAGCGTGCACCCCACCGGCCCCTAAGCCCTCCGCAAGGACGCCTGGGGACTAGGTGCAAAGGCAAGGCAGGAGTGGAGCTGAGGCCAGGAAGGCGCCAGGAGCGTCTGCCTGTCTGGCGCAGCCTGCTCCTTCCCGGGCAGGAAGCCTAGCAGCGAGGCAAGTCTGGGCAAGGCTCGCCCAGGGCAGAGCAGCCTCACGCCAGCAACTCTGCCAGATCGGGCCTCTGAGCAGAGCTGGAGCTCTGCCGTACTGGAGGCTCACTGGGCTCCGCCCAAGGAGTGAGTGCAGACGCACGCAGCTGGGCTGCCTCCTCTTCTCCCGAGGAGGCTCGCTTCCCGCATGCTGTGCACTAGGCTTCCAGGCGGGGGCGCCCCGCGCCCCCTACAGGTCTTGGCTCAGGGGCTGCTTCCCTGGAGCTGGGGCTGCCGGCGGGAGCCCAGACACGCAGGGGCAGGCCCCACCACCTGCACACGTCTCTGCTGGGGAGCAGAGCGCTAGGGACATGACGTCTGTCAGGCACCTTCTGGGCGCCCACGGAGTCAGCCTCCGGGAGTGTGGGGCTGCAGACCACAGCCAGGGGACCTGGGAGCCTTGTGCTCCCCGTGCGGCGCTGAGTCTGGGCGGCCAAGCAACCGCTGGTGGAGCCCTGCACTTGCCCTCCCCTCCCCTCTACGAGAGGCCTCACTGCTGGAGGGCTTGGCAGTGTGCAAGCCACCGGCTCCTAAGCCTTCCCCAAGGACGCCCGGGGCCTAGATGCAAAGGCAAGGCAGGAGTGGAGCTGAGGCCAGGAAGGCGCCAGTGGCCTCTCCCAGCATCGCACAGCCTGCTCCTTCCCGGGCAGCAAGCCTAGCAGCGAGGCAAGCCTGGGCAAGTCTCGCCCAGGGCAGAGCAGCCTCGCGCAAGGCACTTGACTAGATCCGGCCTCTGAGCAGAGCTGGAGCTCTGCCGTCCTGGAGGCACACTCGGCTCGGCCCAAGCCGGGATTGCAGCTGCACGCGGCTTGGCTCCCTCGACTCTTCCCAAGGAGGCTCGCTTCCAAGCGGACCGTGCACTTGGCTTCCAGGCAGGGACGCCCCGCGCCTCCTGCAGGTCTTGGCACAGGGGCTGCTTCCCCTGAGCGGAGGCTGTGGGCGGCAGCCCAGACACGCAGGGCCAGGCCCCAACCACCTGCACACGTCTCTGCTGGTGGGGAGAGCACTAGGGAAATGACGTCTGTCAGGCACCTTCTGGGCGCTCACGGAGTCAGCCTCCGGGTGTGTGGGGCTGCAGACCACAGCCAGGGGCCCTGGGAAGCCTGGTGCTCTCCGTGCTGTGCTGAGTCTGGGCGGCCAAGCGACCGCTGGAGGAGCCCTGCACTTGCCATTCCCTTCCCTATGACAGAGCTCTCACGGCTGGAGGGCTTGGCAGCGTGCACCCCACCGGCCCCTAAGCCCTCCGCAAGGACGCCTGGGGACTAGGTGCAAAGGCAAGGCAGGAGTGGAGCTGAGGCCAGGAAGGCGCCAGGAGCGTCTGCCTGTCTGGCGCAGCCTGCTCCTTCCCGGGCAGGAAGCCTAGCAGCGAGGCAAGTCTGGGCAAGGCTCGCCCAGGGCAGAGCAGCCTCATGCCAGCAACTCTGCCAGATCGGGCCTCTGAGCAGAGCTGGAGCTCTGCGGTACTGGAGGCTCACTGGGCTCCGCCCAAGGAGTGAGTGCAGACGCACGCAGCTGGGCTGCCTCCTCTTCTCCCGCGGAGGCTCGCTTCCCGCATGCTGTGCACTAGGCTTCCAGGCGGGGGCGCCCCGCGCCCCCTACAGGTCTTGGCTCAGGGGCTGCTTCCCTGGAGCTGGGGCTGCGGGCGGGAGCCCAGACACGCAGGGGCAGGCCCCACCACCTGCACACGTCTCTGCTGGGGAGCAGAGCGCTAGGGATATGACGTCTGTCAGGCACCTTCTGGGCGCCCACGGAGTCAGCCTCCGGGAGTGTGGGGCTGCAGACCACAGCCAGGGGACCTGGGAGCCTTGTGCTCCCCGTGCGGCGCTGAGTCTGGGCGGCCAAGCAACCGCTGGTGGAGCCCTGCACTTGCCCTCCCCTCCCCTCTACGAGAGGCCTCACTGCTGGAGGGCTTGGCAGTGTTCAAGCCACCGGCTCCTAAGCCTTCCCCAAGGACGCCCGGGGCCTAGATGCAAAGGCAAGGCAGGAGTGGAGCTGAGGCCAGGAAGGCGCCAGTGGCCTCTCCCAGCATCGCACAGCCTGCTCCTTCCCGGGCAGCAAGCCTAGCAGCGAGGCAAGCCTGGGCAAGTCTCGCCCAGGGCAGAGCAGCCTCGCGCAAGGCACTTGACTAGATCCGGCCTCTGAGCAGAGCTGGAGCTCTGCCGTCCTGGAGGCACACTCGGCTCGGCCCAAGCCGGGATTGCAGCTGCACGCGGCTTGGCTCCCTCGACTCTTCCCAAGGAGGCTCGCTTCCAAGCGGACCGTGCACTTGGCTTCCAGGCAGGGACGCCCCGCGCCTCCTGCAGGTCTTGGCACAGGGGCTGCTTCCCCTGAGCGGAGGCTGTGGGCGGCAGCCCAGACACGCAGGGGCAGGCCCCAACCACCTGCACACGTCTCTGCTGGTGGGGAGAGCACTAGGGAAATGACGTCTGTCAGGCACCTTCTGGGCGCTCACGGAGTCAGCCTCCGGGTGTGTGGGGCTGCAGACCACAGCCAGGGGCCCTGGGAAGCCTGGTGCTCTCCGTGCTGTGCTGAGTCTGGGCGGCCAAGCGACCGCTGGAGGAGCCCTGCACTTGCCATTCCCTTCCCTATGACAGAGCTCTCACGGCTGGAGGGCTTGGCAGCGTGCACCCCACCGGCCCCTAAGCCCTCCGCAAGGACGCCTGGGGACTAGGTGCAAAGGCAAGGCAGGAGTGGAGCTGAGGCCAGGAAGGCGCCAGGAGCGTCTGCCTGTCTGGCGCAGCCTGCTCCTTCCCGGGCAGGAAGCCTAGCAGCGAGGCAAGTCTGGGCAAGGCTCGCCCAGGGCAGAGCAGCCTCACGCCAGCAACTCTGCCAGATCGGGCCTCTGAGCAGAGCTGGAGCTCTGCCGTACTGGAGGCTCACTGGGCTCCGCCCAAGGAGTGAGTGCAGACGCACGCAGCTGGGCTGCCTCCTCTTCTCCCGAGGAGGCTCGCTTCCCGCATGCTGTGCACTAGGCTTCCAGGCGGGGGCGCCCCGCGCCCCCTACAGGTCTTGGCTCAGGGGCTGCTTCCCTGGAGCTGGGGCTGCCGGCGGGAGCCCAGACACGCAGGGGCAGGCCCCACCACCTGCACACGTCTCTGCTGGGGAGCAGAGCGCTAGGGACATGACGTCTGTCAGGCACCTTCTGGGCGCCCACGGAGTCAGCCTCCGGGAGTGTGGGGCTGCAGACCACAGCCAGGGGACCTGGGAGCCTTGTGCTCCCCGTGCGGCGCTGAGTCTGGGCGGCCAAGCAACCGCTGGTGGAGCCCTGCACTTGCCCTCCCCTGCCCTCTACGAGAGGCCTCACTGCTGGAGGGCTTGGCAGTGTGCAAGCCACCGGCTCCTAAGCCTTCCCCAAGGACGCCCGGGGCCTAGATGCAAAGGCAAGGCAGGAGTGGCGCTGAGGCCAGGAAGGCGCCAGTGGCCTCTCCCAGCATCGCACAGCCTGCTCCTTCCCGGGCAGCAAGCCTAGCAGCGAGGCAAGCCTGGGCAAGTCTCGCCCTGGGCAGAGCAGCCTCGCGCAAGGCACTTGACTAGATCCGGCCTCTGAGCAGAGCTGGAGCTCTGCCGTCCTGGAGGCACACTGGGCTCCGCCCAAGGAGTGAGTGCAGACGCACGCAGCTGTGCTGCCTCCTCTTCTCCCGAGGAGGCTCGCTTCCCGCATGCTGTGCACTAGGCTTCCAGGCGGGGGCGCCCCGCGCCCCCTACAGGTCTTGGCTCAGGGGCTGCTTCCCTGGAGCTGGGGCTGCCGGCGGGAGCCCAGACACGCAGGGGCAGGCCCCACCACCTGCACACGTCTCTGCTGGGGAGCAGAGCGCTAGGGACATGACGTCTGTCAGGCACCTTCTGGGCGCCCACGGAGTCAGCCTCCGGGAGTGTGGGGCTGCAGACCACAGCCAGGGGACCTGGGAGCCTTGTGCTCCCCGTGCGGCGCTGAGTCTGGGCGGCCAAGCAACCGCTGGTGGAGCCCTGCACTTGCCCTCCCCTCCCCTCTACGAGAGGCCTCACTGCTGGAGGGCTTGGCAGTGTGCAAGCCACCGGCTCCTAAGCCTTCCCCAAGGACGCCCGGGGCCTAGATGCAAAGGCAAGGCAGGAGTGGAGCTGAGGCCAGGAAGGCGCCAGTGGCCTCTCCCAGCATCGCACAGCCTGCTCCTTCCCGGGCAGCAAGCCTAGCAGCGAGGCAAGCCTGGGCAAGTCTCGCCCAGGGCAGAGCAGCCTCGCGCAAGGCACTTGACTAGATCCGGCCTCTGAGCAGAGCTGGAGCTCTGCCGTCCTGGAGGCACACTCGGCTCGGCCCAAGCCGGGATTGCAGCTGCACGCGGCTTGGCTCCCTCGACTCTTCCCAAGGAGGCTCGCTTCCAAGCGGACCGTGCACTTGGCTTCCAGGCAGGGACGCCCCGCGCCTCCTGCAGGTCTTGGCACAGGGGCTGCTTCCCCTGAGCGGAGGCTGTGGGCGGCAGCCCAGACACGCAGGGGCAGGCCCCAACCACCTGCACACGTCTCTGCTGGTGGGGAGAGCACTAGGGAAATGACGTCTGTCAGGCACCTTCTGGGCGCTCACGGAGTCAGCCTCCGGGTGTGTGGGGCTGCAGACCACAGCCAGGGGCCCTGGGAAGCCTGGTGCTCTCCGTGCTGTGCTGAGTCTGGGCGGCCAAGCGACCGCTGGAGGAGCCCTGCACTTGCCATTCCCTTCCCTATGACAGAGCTCTCACGGCTGGAGGGCTTGGCAGCGTGCACCCCACCGGCCCCTAAGCCCTCCGCAAGGACGCCTGGGGACTAGGTGCAAAGGCAAGGCAGGAGTGGAGCTGAGGCCAGGAAGGCGCCAGGAGCGTCTGCCTGTCTGGCGCAGCCTGCTCCTTCCCGGGCAGGAAGCCTAGCAGCGAGGCAAGTCTGGGCAAGGCTCGCCCAGGGCAGAGCAGCCTCACGCCAGCAACTCTGCCAGATCGGGCCTCTGAGCAGAGCTGGAGCTCTGCCGTACTGGAGGCTCACTGGGCTCCGCCCAAGGAGTGAGTGCAGACGCACGCAGCTGGGCTGCCTCCTCTTCTCCCGAGGAGGCTCGCTTCCCGCATGCTGTGCACTAGGCTTCCAGGCGGGGGCGCCCCGCGCCCCCTACAGGTCTTGGCTCAGGGGCTGCTTCCCTGGAGCTGGGGCTGCCGGCGGGAGCCCAGACACGCAGGGGCAGGCCCCACCACCTGCACACGTCTCTGCTGGGGAGCAGAGCGCTAGGGACATGACGTCTGTCAGGCACCTTCTGGGCGCCCACGGAGTCAGCCTCCGGGAGTGTGGGGCTGCAGACCACAGCCAGGGGACCTGGGAGCCTTGTGCTCCCCGTGCGGCGCTGAGTCTGGGCGGCCAAGCAACCGCTGGTGGAGCCCTGCACTTGCCCTCCCCTGCCCTCTACGAGAGGCCTCACTGCTGGAGGGCTTGGCAGTGTGCAAGCCACCGGCTCCTAAGCCTTCCCCAAGGACGCCCGGGGCCTAGATGCAAAGGCAAGGCAGGAGTGGCGCTGAGGCCAGGAAGGCGCCAGTGGCCTCTCCCAGCATCGCACAGCCTGCTCCTTCCCGGGCAGCAAGCCTAGCAGCGAGGCAAGCCTGGGCAAGTCTCGCCCTGGGCAGAGCAGCCTCGCGCAAGGCACTTGACTAGATCCGGCCTCTGAGCAGAGCTGGAGCTCTGCCGTCCTGGAGGCACACTGGGCTCCGCCCAAGGAGTGAGTGCAGACGCACGCAGCTGTGCTGCCTCCTCTTCTCCCGAGGAGGCTCGCTTCCCGCATGCTGTGCACTAGGCTTCCAGGCGGGGGCGCCCCGCGCCCCCTACAGGTCTTGGCTCAGGGGCTGCTTCCCTGGAGCTGGGGCTGCCGGCGGGAGCCCAGACACGCAGGGGCAGGCCCCACCACCTGCACACGTCTCTGCTGGGGAGCAGAGCGCTAGGGACATGACGTCTGTCAGGCACCTTCTGGGCGCCCACGGAGTCAGCCTCCGGGAGTGTGGGGCTGCAGACCACAGCCAGGGGACCTGGGAGCCTTGTGCTCCCCGTGCGGCGCTGAGTCTGGGCGGCCAAGCAACCGCTGGTGGAGCCCTGCACTTGCCCTCCCCTCCCCTCTACGAGAGGCCTCACTGCTGGAGGGCTTGGCAGTGTGCAAGCCACCGGCTCCTAAGCCTTCCCCAAGGACGCCCGGGGCCTAGATGCAAAGGCAAGGCAGGAGTGGAGCTGAGGCCAGGAAGGCGCCAGTGGCCTCTCCCAGCATCGCACAGCCTGCTCCTTCCCGGGCAGCAAGCCTAGCAGCGAGGCAAGCCTGGGCAAGTCTCGCCCAGGGCAGAGCAGCCTCGCGCAAGGCACTTGACTAGATCCGGCCTCTGAGCAGAGCTGGAGCTCTGCCGTCCTGGAGGCACACTCGGCTCGGCCCAAGCCGGGATTGCAGCTGCACGCGGCTTGGCTCCCTCGACTCTTCCCAAGGAGGCTCGCTTCCAAGCGGACCGTGCACTTGGCTTCCAGGCAGGGACGCCCCGCGCCTCCTGCAGGTCTTGGCACAGGGGCTGCTTCCCCTGAGCGGAGGCTGTGGGCGGCAGCCCAGACACGCAGGGGCAGGCCCCAACCACCTGCACACGTCTCTGCTGGTGGGGAGAGCACTAGGGAAATGACGTCTGTCAGGCACCTTCTGGGCGCTCACGGAGTCAGCCTCCGGGTGTGTGGGGCTGCAGACCACAGCCAGGGGCCCTGGGAAGCCTGGTGCTCTCCGTGCTGTGCTGAGTCTGGGCGGCCAAGCGACCGCTGGAGGAGCCCTGCACTTGCCATTCCCTTCCCTATGACAGAGCTCTCACGGCTGGAGGGCTTGGCAGCGTGCACCCCACCGGCCCCTAAGCCCTCCGCAAGGACGCCTGGGGACTAGGTGCAAAGGCAAGGCAGGAGTGGAGCTGAGGCCAGGAAGGCGCCAGGAGCGTCTGCCTGTCTGGCGCAGCCTGCTCCTTCCCGGGCAGGAAGCCTAGCAGCGAGGCAAGTCTGGGCAAGGCTCGCCCAGGGCAGAGCAGCCTCACGCCAGCAACTCTGCCAGATCGGGCCTCTGAGCAGAGCTGGAGCTCTGCCGTACTGGAGGCTCACTGGGCTCCGCCCAAGGAGTGAGTGCAGACGCACGCAGCTGGGCTGCCTCCTCTTCTCCCGAGGAGGCTCGCTTCCCGCATGCTGTGCACTAGGCTTCCAGGCGGGGGCGCCCCGCGCCCCCTACAGGTCTTGGCTCAGGGGCTGCTTCCCTGGAGCTGGGGCTGCCGGCGGGAGCCCAGACACGCAGGGGCAGGCCCCACCACCTGCACACGTCTCTGCTGGGGAGCAGAGCGCTAGGGACATGACGTCTGTCAGGCACCTTCTGGGCGCCCACGGAGTCAGCCTCCGGGAGTGTGGGGCTGCAGACCACAGCCAGGGGACCTGGGAGCCTTGTGCTCCCCGTGCGGCGCTGAGTCTGGGCGGCCAAGCAACCGCTGGTGGAGCCCTGCACTTGCCCTCCCCTGCCCTCTACGAGAGGCCTCACTGCTGGAGGGCTTGGCAGTGTGCAAGCCACCGGCTCCTAAGCCTTCCCCAAGGACGCCCGGGGCCTAGATGCAAAGGCAAGGCAGGAGTGGCGCTGAGGCCAGGAAGGCGCCAGTGGCCTCTCCCAGCATCGCACAGCCTGCTCCTTCCCGGGCAGCAAGCCTAGCAGCGAGGCAAGCCTGGGCAAGTCTCGCCCTGGGCAGAGCAGCCTCGCGCAAGGCACTTGACTAGATCCGGCCTCTGAGCAGAGCTGGAGCTCTGCCGTCCTGGAGGCACACTGGGCTCCGCCCAAGGAGTGAGTGCAGACGCACGCAGCTGTGCTGCCTCCTCTTCTCCCGAGGAGGCTCGCTTCCCGCATGCTGTGCACTAGGCTTCCAGGCGGGGGCGCCCCGCGCCCCCTACAGGTCTTGGCTCAGGGGCTGCTTCCCTGGAGCTGGGGCTGCCGGCGGGAGCCCAGACACGCAGGGGCAGGCCCCACCACCTGCACACGTCTCTGCTGGGGAGCAGAGCGCTAGGGACATGACGTCTGTCAGGCACCTTCTGGGCGCCCACGGAGTCAGCCTCCGGGAGTGTGGGGCTGCAGACCACAGCCAGGGGACCTGGGAGCCTTGTGCTCCCCGTGCGGCGCTGAGTCTGGGCGGCCAAGCAACCGCTGGTGGAGCCCTGCACTTGCCCTCCCCTCCCCTCTACGAGAGGCCTCACTGCTGGAGGGCTTGGCAGTGTGCAAGCCACCGGCTCCTAAGCCTTCCCCAAGGACGCCCGGGGCCTAGATGCAAAGGCAAGGCAGGAGTGGAGCTGAGGCCAGGAAGGCGCCAGTGGCCTCTCCCAGCATCGCACAGCCTGCTCCTTCCCGGGCAGCAAGCCTAGCAGCGAGGCAAGCCTGGGCAAGTCTCGCCCAGGGCAGAGCAGCCTCGCGCAAGGCACTTGACTAGATCCGGCCTCTGAGCAGAGCTGGAGCTCTGCCGTCCTGGAGGCACACTCGGCTCGGCCCAAGCCGGGATTGCAGCTGCACGCGGCTTGGCTCCCTCGACTCTTCCCAAGGAGGCTCGCTTCCAAGCGGACCGTGCACTTGGCTTCCAGGCAGGGACGCCCCGCGCCTCCTGCAGGTCTTGGCACAGGGGCTGCTTCCCCTGAGCGGAGGCTGTGGGCGGCAGCCCAGACACGCAGGGGCAGGCCCCAACCACCTGCACACGTCTCTGCTGGTGGGGAGAGCACTAGGGAAATGACGTCTGTCAGGCACCTTCTGGGCGCTCACGGAGTCAGCCTCCGGGTGTGTGGGGCTGCAGACCACAGCCAGGGGCCCTGGGAAGCCTGGTGCTCTCCGTGCTGTGCTGAGTCTGGGCGGCCAAGCGACCGCTGGAGGAGCCCTGCACTTGCCATTCCCTTCCCTATGACAGAGCTCTCACGGCTGGAGGGCTTGGCAGCGTGCACCCCACCGGCCCCTAAGCCCTCCGCAAGGACGCCTGGGGACTAGGTGCAAAGGCAAGGCAGGAGTGGAGCTGAGGCCAGGAAGGCGCCAGGAGCGTCTGCCTGTCTGGCGCAGCCTGCTCCTTCCCGGGCAGGAAGCCTAGCAGCGAGGCAAGTCTGGGCAAGGCTCGCCCAGGGCAGAGCAGCCTCACGCCAGCAACTCTGCCAGATCGGGCCTCTGAGCAGAGCTGGAGCTCTGCGGTACTGGAGGCTCACTGGGCTCCGCCCAAGGAGTGAGTGCAGACGCACGCAGCTGGGCTGCCTCCTCTTCTCCCGCGGAGGCTCGCTTCCCGCATGCTGTGCACTAGGCTTCCAGGCGGGGGCGCCCCGCGCCCCCTACAGGTCTTGGCTCAGGGGCTGCTTCCCTGGAGCTGGGGCTGCCGGCGGGAGCCCAGACACGCAGGGGCAGGCCCCACCACCTGCACACGTCTCTGCTGGGGAGCAGAGCGCTAGGGACATGACGTCTGTCAGGCACCTTCTGGGCGCCCACGGAGTCAGCCTCCGGGAGTGTGGGGCTGCAGACCACAGCCAGGGGACCTGGGAGCCTTGTGCTCCCCGTGCGGCGCTGAGTCTGGGCGGCCAAGCAACCGCTGGTGGAGCCCTGCACTTGCCCTCCCCTCCCCTCTACGAGAGGCCTCACTGCTGGAGGGCTTGGCAGTGTGCAAGCCACCGGCTCCTAAGCCTTCCCCAAGGACGCCCGGGGCCTAGATGCAAAGGCAAGGCAGGAGTGGAGCTGAGGCCAGGAAGGCGCCAGTGGCCTCTCCCAGCATCGCACAGCCTGCTCCTTCCCGGGCAGCAAGCCTAGCAGCGAGGCAAGCCTGGGCAAGTCTCGCCCAGGGCAGAGCAGCCTCGCGCAAGGCACTTGACTAGATCCGGCCTCTGAGCAGAGCTGGAGCTCTGCCGTCCTGGAGGCACACTCGGCTCGGCCCAAGCCGGGATTGCAGCTGCACGCGGCTTGGCTCCCTCGACTCTTCCCAAGGAGGCTCGCTTCCAAGCGGACCGTGCACTTGGCTTCCAGGCAGGGACGCCCCGCGCCTCCTGCAGGTCTTGGCACAGGGGCTGCTTCCCCTGAGCGGAGGCTGTGGGCGGCAGCCCAGACACGCAGGGGCAGGCCCCAACCACCTGCACACGTCTCTGCTGGTGGGGAGAGCACTAGGGAAATGACGTCTGTCAGGCACCTTCTGGGCGCTCACGGAGTCAGCCTCCGGGTGTGTGGGGCTGCAGACCACAGCCAGGGGCCCTGGGAAGCCTGGTGCTCTCCGTGCTGTGCTGAGTCTGGGCGGCCAAGCGACCGCTGGAGGAGCCCTGCACTTGCCATTCCCTTCCCTATGACAGAGCTCTCACGGCTGGAGGGCTTGGCAGCGTGCACCCCACCGGCCCCTAAGCCCTCCGCAAGGACGCCTGGGGACTAGGTGCAAAGGCAAGGCAGGAGTGGAGCTGAGGCCAGGAAGGCGCCAGGAGCGTCTGCCTGTCTGGCGCAGCCTGCTCCTTCCCGGGCAGGAAGCCTAGCAGCGAGGCAAGTCTGGGCAAGGCTCGCCCAGGGCAGAGCAGCCTCACGCCAGCAACTCTGCCAGATCGGGCCTCTGAGCAGAGCTGGAGCTCTGCCGTACTGGAGGCTCACTGGGCTCCGCCCAAGGAGTGAGTGCAGACGCACGCAGCTGGGCTGCCTCCTCTTCTCCCGAGGAGGCTCGCTTCCCGCATGCTGTGCACTAGGCTTCCAGGCGGGGGCGCCACGCGCCCCCTACAGGTCTTGGCTCAGGGGCTGCTTCCCTGGAGCTGGGGCTGCCGGTGGGAGCCCAGACACGCAGGGGCAGGCCCCACCACCTGCACACGTCTCTGCTGGGGAGCAGAGCGCTAGGGACATGACGTCTGTCAGGCACCTTCTGGGCGCCCACGGAGTCAGCCTCCGGGAGTGTGGGGCTGCAGACCACAGCCAGGGGACCTGGGAGCCTTGTGCTCCCCGTGCGGCGCTGAGTCTGGGCGGCCAAGCAACCGCTGGTGGAGCCCTGCACTTGCCCTCCCCTCCCCTCTACGAGAGGCCTCACTGCTGGAGGGCTTGGCAGTGTGCAAGCCACCGGCTCCTAAGCCTTCCCCAAGGATGCCCGGGGCCTAGATGCAAAGGCAAGGCAGGAGTGGCGCTGAGGCCAGGAAGGCGCCAGTGGCCTCTCCCAGCATCGCACAGCCTGCTCCTTCCCGGGCAGCAAGCCTAGCAGCGAGGCAAGCCTGGGCAAGTCTCGCCCTGGGCAGAGCAGCCTCGCGCAAGGCACTTGACTAGATCCGGCCTCTGAGCAGAGCTGGAGCTCTGCCGTCCTGGAGGCACACTGGGCTCCGCCCAAGGAGTGAGTGCAGACGCACGCAGCTGGGCTGCCTCCTCTTCTCCCGAGGAGGCTCGCTTCCCGCATGCTGTGCACTAGGCTTCCAGGCGGGGGCGCCCCGCGCCCCCTACAGGTCTTGGCTCAGGGGCTGCTTCCCTGGAGCTGGGGCTGCCGGCGGGAGCCCAGACACGCAGGGGCAGGCCCCACCACCTGCACACGTCTCTGCTGGGGAGCAGAGCGCTAGGGACATGACGTCTGTCAGGCACCTTCTGGGCGCCCACGGAGTCAGCCTCCGGGAGTGTGGGGCTGCAGACCACAGCCAGGGGACCTGGGAGCCTTGTGCTCCCCGTGCGGCGCTGAGTCTGGGCGGCCAAGCAACCGCTGGTGGAGCCCTGCACTTGTCCTCCCCTCCCCTCTACGAGAGGCCTCACTGCTGGAGGGCTTGGCAGTGTGCAAGCCACCGGCTCCTAAGCCTTCCCCAAGGACGCCCGGGGCCTAGATGCAAAGGCAAGGCAGGAGTGGCGCTGAGGCCAGGAAGGCGCCAGTGGCCTCTCCCAGCATCGCACAGCCTGCTCCTTCCCGGGCAGCAAGCCTAGCAGCGAGGCAAGCCTGGGCAAGTCTCGCCCTGGGCAGAGCAGCCTCGCGCAAGGCACTTGACTAGATCCGGCCTCTGAGCAGAGCTGGAGCTCTGCCGTCCTGGAGGCACACTGCGCTCCGCCCAAGGAGTGAGTGCAGACGCACGCAGCTGGGCTGCCTCCTCTTCTCCCGAGGAGGCTCGCTTCCCGCATGCTGTGCACTAGGCTTCCAGGCGGGGGCGCCCCGCGCCCCCTACAGGTCTTGGCTCAGGGGCTGCTTCCCTGGAGCTGGGGCTGCCGGCGGGAGCCCAGACACGCAGGGGCAGGCCCCACCACCTGCACACGTCTCTGCTGGGGAGCAGAGCGCTAGGGACATGACGTCTGTCAGGCACCTTCTGGGCGCCCACGGAGTCAGCCTCCGGGAGTGTGGGGCTGCAGACCACAGCCAGGGGACCTGGGAGCCTTGTGCTCCCCGTGCGGCGCTGAGTCTGGGCGGCCAAGCAACCGCTGGTGGAGCCCTGCACTTGCCCTCCCCTCCCCTCTACGAGAGGCCTCACTGCTGGAGGGCTTGGCAGTGTGCAAGCCACCGGCTCCTAAGCCTTCCCCAAGGACGCCCGGGGCCTAGATGCAAAGGCAAGGCAGGAGTGGAGCTGAGGCCAGGAAGGCGCCAGTGGCCTCTCCCAGCATCGCACAGCCTGCTCCTTCCCGGGCAGCAAGCCTAGCAGCGAGGCAAGCCTGGGCAAGTCTCGCCCAGGGCAGAGCAGCCTCTCGCAAGGCACTTGACTAGATCCGGCCTCTGAGCAGAGCTGGAGCTCTGCCGTCCTGGAGGCACACTCGGCTCGGCCCAAGCCGGGATTGCAGCTGCACGCGGCTTGGCTCCCTCGACTCTTCCCAAGGAGGCTCGCTTCCAAGCGGACCGTGCACTTGGCTTCCAGGCAGGGACGCCCCGCGCCTCCTGCAGGTCTTGGCACAGGGGCTGCTTCCCCTGAGCGGAGGCTGTGGGCGGCAGCCCAGACACGCAGGGGCAGGCCCCAACCACCTGCACACGTCTCTGCTGGTGGGGAGAGCACTAGGGAAATGACGTCTGTCAGGCACCTTCTGGGCGCTCACGGAGTCAGCCTCCGGGTGTGTGGGGCTGCAGACCACAGCCAGGGGCCCTGGGAAGCCTGGTGCTCTCCGTGCTGTGCTGAGTCTGGGCGGCCAAGCGACCGCTGGAGGAGCCCTGCACTTGCCATTCCCTTCCCTATGACAGAGCTCTCACGGCTGGAGGGCTTGGCAGCGTGCACCCCACCGGCCCCTAAGCCCTCCGCAAGGACGCCTGGGGACTAGGTGCAAAGGCAAGGCAGGAGTGGAGCTGAGGCCAGGAAGGCGCCAGGAGCGTCTGCCTGTCTGGCGCAGCCTGCTCCTTCCCGGGCAGGAAGCCTAGCAGCGAGGCAAGTCTGGGCAAGGCTCGCCCAGGGCAGAGCAGCCTCACGCCAGCAACTCTGCCAGATCGGGCCTCTGAGCAGAGCTGGAGCTCTGCCGTACTGGAGGCTCACTGGGCTCCGCCCAAGGAGTGAGTGCAGACGCACGCAGCTGGGCTGCCTCCTCTTCTCCCGAGGAGGCTCGCTTCCCGCATGCTGTGCACTAGGCTTCCAGGCGGGGGCGCCCCGCGCCCCCTACAGGTCTTGGCTCAGGGGCTGCTTCCCTGGAGCTGGGGCTGCCGGCGGGAGCCCAGACACGCAGGGGCAGGCCCCACCACCTGCACACGTCTCTGCTGGGGAGCAGAGCGCTAGGGACATGACGTCTGTCAGGCACCTTCTGGGCGCCCACGGAGTCAGCCTCCGGGAGTGTGGGGCTGCAGACCACAGCCAGGGGACCTGGGAGCCTTGTGCTCCCCGTGCGGCGCTGAGTCTGGGCGGCCAAGCAACCGCTGGTGGAGCCCTGCACTTGCCCTCCCCTCCCCTCTACGAGAGGCCTCACTGCTGGAGGGCTTGGCAGTGTGCAAGCCACCGGCTCCTAAGCCTTCCCCAAGGACGCCCGGGGCCTAGATGCAAAGGCAAGGCAGGAGTGGAGCTGAGGCCAGGAAGGCGCCAGTGGCCTCTCCCAGCATCGCACAGCCTGCTCCTTCCCGGGCAGCAAGCCTAGCAGCGAGGCAAGCCTGGGCAAGTCTCGCCCAGGGCAGAGCAGCCTCGCGCAAGGCACTTGACTAGATCCGGCCTCTGAGCAGAGCTGGAGCTCTGCCGTCCTGGAGGCACACTCGGCTCGGCCCAAGCCGGGATTGCAGCTGCACGCGGCTTGGCTCCCTCGACTCTTACCAAGGAGGCTCGCTTCCAAGCGGACCGTGCACTTGGCTTCCAGGCAGGGACGCCCCGCGCCTCCTGCAGGTCTTGGCACAGGGGCTGCTTCCCCTGAGCGGAGGCTGTGGGCGGCAGCCCAGACACCCAGGGGCAGGCCCCAACCACCTGCACACGTCTCTGCTGGTGGGGAGAGCACTAGGGAAATGACGTCTGTCAGGCACCTTCTGGGCGCTCACGGAGTCAGCCTCCGGGTGTGTGGGGCTGCAGACCACAGCCAGGGGCCCTGGGAAGCCTGGTGCTCTCCGTGCTGTGCTGAGTCTGGGCGGCCAAGCGACCGCTGGAGGAGCCCTGCACTTGCCATTCCCTTCCCTATGACAGAGCTCTCACGGCTGGAGGGCTTGGCAGCGTGCACCCCACCGGCCCCTAAGCCCTCCGCAAGGACGCCTGGGGACTAGGTGCAAAGGCAAGGCAGGAGTGGAGCTGAGGCCAGGAAGGCGCCAGGAGCGTCTGCCTGTCTGGCGCAGCCTGCTCCTTCCCGGGCAGGAAGCCTAGCAGCGAGGCAAGTCTGGGCAAGGCTCGCCCAGGGCAGAGCAGCCTCACGCCAGCAACTCTGCCAGATCGGGCCTCTGAGCAGAGCTGGAGCTCTGCCGTACTGGAGGCTCACTGGGCTCCGCCCAAGGAGTGAGTGCAGACGCACGCAGCTGGGCTGCCTCCTCTTCTCCCGAGGAGGCTCGCTTCCCGCATGCTGTGCACTAGGCTTCCAGGCGGGGGCGCCCCGCGCCCCCTACAGGTCTTGGCTCAGGGGCTGCTTCCCTGGAGCTGGGGCTGCCGGCGGGAGCCCAGACACGCAGGGGCAGGCCACACCACCTGCACACGTCTCTGCTGGGGAGCAGAGCGCTAGGGACATGACGTCTGTCAGGCACCTTCTGGGCGCCCACGGAGTCAGCCTCCGGGAGTGTGGGGCTGCAGACCACAGCCAGGGGACCTGGGAGCCTTGTGCTCCCCGTGCGGCGCTGAGTCTGGGCGGCCAAGCAACCGCTGGTGGAGCCCTGCACTTGCCCTCCCCTCCCCTCTACGAGAGGCCTCCCTGCTGGAGGGCTTGGCAGTGTGCAAGCCACCGGCTCCTAAGCCTTCCCCAAGGACGCCCGGGGCCTAGATGCAAAGGCAAGGCAGGAGTGGAGCTGAGGCCAGGAAGGCGCCAGTGGCCTCTCCCAGCATCGCACAGCCTGCTCCTTCCCGGGCAGCAAGCCTAGCAGCGAGGCAAGCCTGGGCAAGTCTCGCCCAGGGCAGAGCAGCCTCGCGCAAGGCACTTGACTAGATCCGGCCTCTGAGCAGAGCTGGAGCTCTGCCGTCCTGGAGGCACACTCGGCTCGGCCCAAGCCGGGATTGCAGCTGCACGCGGCTTGGCTCCCTCGACTCTTCCCAAGGAGGCTCGCTTCCAAGCGGACCGTGCACTTGGCTTCCAGGCAGGGACGCCCCGCGCCTCCTGCAGGTCTTGGCACAGGGGCTGCTTCCCCTGAGCGGAGGCTGTGGGCGGCAGCCCAGACACGCAGGGGCAGGCCCCAACCACCTGCACACGTCTCTGCTGGTGGGGAGAGCACTAGGGAAATGACGTCTGTCAGGCACCTTCTGGGCGCTCACGGAGTCAGCCTCCGGGTGTGTGGGGCTGCAGACCACAGCCAGGGGCCCTGGGAAGCCTGGTGCTCTCCGTGCTGTGCTGAGTCTGGGCGGCCAAGCGACCGCTGGAGGAGCCCTGCACTTGCCATTCCCTTCCCTATGACAGAGCTCTCACGGCTGGAGGGCTTGGCAGCGTGCACCCCACCGGCCCCTAAGCCCTCCGCAAGGACGCCTGGGGACTAGGTGCAAAGGCAAGGCAGGAGTGGAGCTGAGGCCAGGAAGGCGCCAGGAGCGTCTGCCTGTCTGGCGCAGCCTGCTCCTTCCCGGGCAGCAAGCCTAGCAGCGAGGCAAGCCTGGGCAAGTCTCGCCCTGGGCAGAGCAGCCTCGCGCAAGGCACTTGAATAGATCCGGCCTCTGAGCAGAGCTGGAGCTCTGCCGTCCTGGAGGCACACTGGGCTCCGCCCAAGGAGTGAGTGCAGACGCACGCAGCTGGGCTGCCTCCTCTTCTCCCGAGGAGGCTCGCTTCCCGCATGCTGTGCACTAGGCTTCCAGACGGGGGCGCCACGCGCCCCCTACAGGTCTTGGCTCAGGGGCTGCTTCCCTGGAGCTGGGGCTGCCGGCGGGAGCCCAGACACGCAGGGGCAGGCCCCACCACCTGCACACGTCTCTGCTGGGGAGCAGAGCGCTAGGGACATGACGTCTGTCAGGCACCTTCTGGGCGCCCACGGAGTCAGCCTCCGGGAGTGTGGGGCTGCAGACCACAGCCAGGGGACCTGGGAGCCTTGTGCTCCCCGTGCGGCGCTGAGTCTGGGCGGCCAAGCAACCGCTGGTGGAGCCCTGCACTTGCCCTCCCCTCCCCTCTACGAGAGGCCTCACTGCTGGAGGGCTTGGCAGTGTGCAAGCCACCGGCTCCTAAGCCTTCCCCAAGGACGCCCGGGGCCTAGATGCAAAGGCAAGGCAGGAGTGGAGCTGAGGCCAGGAAGGCGCCAGTGTCCTCTCCCAGCATCGCACAGCCTGCTCCTTCCCGGGCAGCAAGCCTAGCAGCGAGGCAAGCCTGGGCAAGTCTCGCCCAGGGCAGAGCAGCCTCGCGCAAGGCACTTGACTAGATCCGGCCTCTGAGCAGAGCTGGAGCTCTGCCGTCCTGGAGGCACACTGGGCTCCGCCCAAGGAGTGAGTGCAGACGCACGCAGCTGGGCTGCCTCCTCTTCTCCCGAGGAGGCTCGCTTCCCGCATGCTGTGCACTAGGCTTCCATGCGGGGGCGCCCCGCGCCCCCTACAGGTCTTGGCTCAGGGGCTGCTTCCCTGGAGCTGGGGCTGCCGGCGGGAGCCCAGACACGCAGGGGCAGGCCCCACCACCTGCACACGTCTCTGCTGGGGAGCAGAGCGCTAGGGACATGACGTCTGTCAGGCACCTTCTGGGCGCCCACGGAGTCAGCCTCCGGGAGTGTGGGGCTGCAGACCACAGCCAGGGGACCTGGGAGCCTTGTGCTCCCCGTGCGGCGCTGAGTCTGGGCGGCCAAGCAACCGCTGGTGGAGCCCTGCACTTGCCCTCCCCTCCCCTCTACGAGAGGCCTCACTGCTGGAGGGCTTGGCAGTGTGCAAGCCACCGGCTCCTAAGCCTTCCCCAAGGACGCCCGGGGCCTAGATGCAAAGGCAAGGCAGGAGTGGAGCTGAGGCCAGGAAGGCGCCAGTGGCCTCTCCCAGCATCGCACAGCCTGCTCCTTCCCGGGCAGCAAGCCTAGCAGCGAGGCAAGCCTGGGCAAGTCTCGCCCAGGGCAGAGCAGCCTCGCGCAAGGCACTTGACTAGATCCGGCCTCTGAGCAGAGCTGGAGCTCTGCCGTCCTGGAGGCACACTCGGCTCGGCCCAAGCCGGGATTGCAGCTGCACGCGGCTTGGCTCCCTCGACTCTTCCCAAGGAGGCTCGCTTCCAAGCGGACCGTGCACTTGGCTTCCAGGCAGGGACGCCCCGCGCCTCCTGCAGGTCTTGGCACAGGGGCTGCTTCCCCTGAGCGGAGGCTGTGGGCGGCAGCCCAGACACGCAGGGGCAGGCCCCAACCACCTGCACACGTCTCTGCTGGTGGGGAGAGCACTAGGGAAATGACGTCTGTCAGGCACCTTCTGGGCGCTCACGGAGTCAGCCTCCGGGTGTGTGGGGCTGCAGACCACAGCCAGGGGCCCTGGGAAGCCTGGTGCTCTCCGTGCTGTGCTGAGTCTGGGCGGCCAAGCGACCGCTGGAGGAGCCCTGCACTTGCCATTCCCTTCCCTATGACAGAGCTCTCACGGCTGGAGGGCTTGGCAGCGTGCACCCCACCGGCCCCTAAGCCCTCCGCAAGGACGCCTGGGGACTAGGTGCAAAGGCAAGGCAGGAGTGGAGCTGAGGCCAGGAAGGCGCCAGGAGCGTCTGCCTGTCTGGCGCAGCCTGCTCCTTCCCGGGCAGGAAGCCTAGCAGCGAGGCAAGTCTGGGCAAGGCTCGCCCAGGGCAGAGCAGCCTCACGCCAGCAACTCTGCCAGATCGGGCCTCTGAGCAGAGCTGGAGCTCTGCCGTACTGGAGGCTCACTGGGCTCCGCCCAAGGAGTGAGTGCAGACGCACGCAGCTGGGCTGCCTCCTCTTCTCCCGCGGAGGCTCGCTTCCCGCATGCTGTGCACTAGGCTTCCAGGCGGGGGCGCCCCGCGCCCCCTACAGGTCTTGGCTCAGGGGCTGCTTCCCTGGAGCTGGGGCTGCCGGCGGGAGCCCAGACACGCAGGGGCAGGCCCCACCACCTGCACACGTCTCTGCTGGGGAGCAGAGCGCTAGGGACATGACGTCTGTCAGGCACCTTCTGGGCGCCCACGGAGTCAGCCTCCGGGAGTGTGGGGCTGCAGACCACAGCCAGGGGACCTGGGAGCCTTGTGCTCCCCGTGCGGTGCTGAGGCTGGGCGGCCAAGCAACCGCTGGTGGAGCCCTGCACTTGCCCTCCCCTCCCCTCTACGAGAGGCCTCACTGCTGGAGGGCTTGGCAGTGTGCAAGCCACCGGCTCCTAAGCCTTCCCCAAGGACGCCCGGGGCCTAGATGCAAAGGCAAGGCAGGAGTGGAGCTGAGGCCAGGAAGGCGCCAGTGGCCTCTCCCAGCATCGCACAGCCTGCTCCTTCCCGGGCAGCAAGCCTAGCAGCGAGGCAAGCCTGGGCAAGTCTCGCCCAGGGCAGAGCAGCCTCGCGCAAGGCACTTGACTAGATCCGGCCTCTGAGCAGAGCTGGAGCTCTGCCGTCCTGGAGGCACACTCGGCTCGGCCCAAGCCGGGATTGCAGCTGCACGCGGCTTGGCTCCCTCGACTCTTCCCAAGGAGGCTCGCTTCCAAGCGGACCGTGCACTTGGCTTCCAGGCAGGGACGCCCCGCGCCTCCTGCAGGTCTTGGCACAGGGGCTGCTTCCCCTGAGCGGAGGCTGTGGGCGGCAGCCCAGACACGCAGGGGCAGGCCCCAACCACCTGCACACGTCTCTGCTGGTGGGGAGAGCACTAGGGAAATGACGTCTGTCAGGCACCTTCTGGGCGCTCACGGAGTCAGCCTCCGGGTGTGTGGGGCTGCAGACCACAGCCAGGGGCCCTGGGAAGCCTGGTGCTCTCCGTGCTGTGCTGAGTCTGGGCGGCCAAGCGACCGCTGGAGGAGCCCTGCACTTGCCATTCCCTTCCCTATGACAGAGCTCTCACGGCTGGAGGGCTTGGCAGCGTGCACCCCACCGGCCCCTAAGCCCTCCGCAAGGACGCCTGGGGACTAGGTGCAAAGGCAAGGCAGGAGTGGAGCTGAGGCCAGGAAGGCGCCAGGAGCGTCTGCCTGTCTGGCGCAGCCTGCTCCTTCCCGGGCAGGAAGCCTAGCAGCGAGGCAAGTCTGGGCAAGGCTCGCCCAGGGCAGAGCAGCCTCACGCCAGCAACTCTGCCAGATCGGGCCTCTGAGCAGAGCTGGAGCTCTGCGGTACTGGAGGCTCACTGGGCTCCGCCCAAGGAGTGAGTGCAGACGCACGCAGCTGGGCTGCCTCCTCTTCTCCCGAGGAGGCTCGCTTCCCGCATGCTGTGCACTAGGCTTCCAGGCGGGGGCGCCCCGCGCCCCCTACAGGTCTTGGCTCAGGGGCTGCTTCCCTGGAGCTGGGGCTGCCGGCGGGAGCCCAGACACGCAGGGACAGGCCACACCACCTGCACACGTCTCTGCTGGGGAGCAGAGCGCTAGGGACATGACGTCTGTCAGGCACCTTCTGGGCGCCCACGGAGTCAGCCTCCGGGAGTGTGGGGCTGCAGACCACAGCCAGGGGACCTGGGAGCCTTGTGCTCCCCGTGCGGCGCTGAGTCTGGGCGGCCAAGCAACCGCTGGTGGAGCCCTGCACTTGCCCTCCCCTCCCCTCTACGAGAGGCCTCCCTGCTGGAGGGCTTGGCAGTGTGCAAGCCACCGGCTCCTAAGCCTTCCCCAAGGACGCCCGGGGCCTAGATGCAAAGGCAAGGCAGGAGTGGAGCTGAGGCCAGGAAGGCGCCAGTGGCCTCTCCCAGCATCGCACAGCCTGCTCCTTCCCGGGCAGCAAGCCTAGCAGCGAGGCAAGCCTGGGCAAGTCTCGCCCAGGGCAGAGCAGCCTCGCGCAAGGCACTTGACTAGATCCGGCCTCTGAGCAGAGCTGGAGCTCTGCCGTCCTGGAGGCACACTCGGCTCGGCCCAAGCCGGGATTGCAGCTGCACGCGGCTTGGCTCCCTCGACTCTTCCCAAGGAGGCTCGCTTCCAAGCGGACCGTGCACTTGGCTTCCAGGCAGGGACGCCCCGCGCCTCCTGCAGGTCTTGGCACAGGGGCTGCTTCCCCTGAGCGGAGGCTGTGGGCGGCAGCCCAGACACGCAGGGGCAGGCCCCAACCACCTGCACACGTCTCTGCTGGTGGGGAGAGCACTAGGGAAATGACGTCTGTCAGGCACCTTCTGGGCGCTCACGGAGTCAGCCTCCGGGTGTGTGGGGCTGCAGACCACAGCCAGGGGCCCTGGGAAGCCTGGTGCTCTCCGTGCTGTGCTGAGTCTGGGCGGCCAAGCGACCGCTGGAGGAGCCCTGCACTTGCCATTCCCTTCCCTATGACAGAGCTCTCACGGCTGGAGGGCTTGGCAGCGTGCACCCCACCGGCCCCTAAGCCCTCCGCAAGGACGCCTGGGGACTAGGTGCAAAGGCAAGGCAGGAGTGGAGCTGAGGCCAGGAAGGCGCCAGGAGCGTCTGCCTGTCTGGCGCAGCCTGCTCCTTCCCGGGCAGGAAGCCTAGCAGCGAGGCAAGTCTGGGCAAGGCTCGCCCAGGGCAGAGCAGCCTCACGCCAGCAACTCTGCCAGATCGGGCCTCTGAGCAGAGCTGGAGCTCTGCCGTACTGGAGGCTCACTGGGCTCCGCCCAAGGAGTGAGTGCAGACGCACGCAGCTGGGCTGCCTCCTCTTCTCCCGAGGAGGCTCGCTTCCCGCATGCTGTGCACTAGGCTTCCAGGCGGGGGCGCCCCGCGCCCCCTACAGGTCTTGGCTCAGGGGCTGCTTCCCTGGAGCTGGGGCTGCCGGCGGGAGCCCAGACACGCAGGGGCAGGCCCCACCACCTGCACACGTCTCTGCTGGGGAGCAGAGCGCTAGGGACATGACGTCTGTCAGGCACCTTCTGGGCGCCCACGGAGTCAGCCTCCGGGAGTGTGGGGCTGCAGACCACAGCCAGGGGACCTGGGAGCCTTGTGCTCCCCGTGCGGCGCTGAGTCTGGGCGGCCAAGCAACCGCTGGTGGAGCCCTGCACTTGCCCTCCCCTCCCCTCTACGAGAGGCCTCACTGCTGGAGGGCTTGGCAGTGTGCAAGCCACCGGCTCCTAAGCCTTCCCCAAGGACGCCCGGGGCCTAGATGCAAAGGCAAGGCAGGAGTGGAGCTGAGGCCAGGAAGGCGCCAGTGGCCTCTCCCAGCATCGCACAGCCTGCTCCTTCCCGGGCAGCAAGCCTAGCAGCGAGGCAAGCCTGGGCAAGTCTCGCCCAGGGCAGAGCAGCCTCGCGCAAGGCACTTGACTAGATCCGGCCTCTGAGCAGAGCTGGAGCTCTGCCGTCCTGGAGGCACACTCGGCTCGGCCCAAGCCGGGATTGCAGCTGCACGCGGCTTGGCTCCCTCGACTCTTACCAAGGAGGCTCGCTTCCAAGCGGACCGTGCACTTGGCTTCCAGGCAGGGACGCCCCGCGCCTCCTGCAGGTCTTGGCACAGGGGCTGCTTCCCCTGAGCGGAGGCTGTGGGCGGCAGCCCAGACACCCAGGGGCAGGCCCCAACCACCTGCACACGTCTCTGCTGGTGGGGAGAGCACTAGGGAAATGACGTCTGTCAGGCACCTTCTGGGCGCTCACGGAGTCAGCCTCCGGGTGTGTGGGGCTGCAGACCACAGCCAGGGGCCCTGGGAAGCCTGGTGCTCTCCGTGCTGTGCTGAGTCTGGGCGGCCAAGCGACCGCTGGAGGAGCCCTGCACTTGCCATTCCCTTCCCTATGACAGAGCTCTCACGGCTGGAGGGCTTGGCAGCGTGCACCCCACCGGCCCCTAAGCCCTCCGCAAGGACGCCTGGGGACTAGGTGCAAAGGCAAGGCAGGAGTGGAGCTGAGGCCAGGAAGGCGCCAGGAGCGTCTGCCTGTCTGGCGCAGCCTGCTCCTTCCCGGGCAGGAAGCCTAGCAGCGAGGCAAGTCTGGGCAAGGCTCGCCCAGGGCAGAGCAGCCTCACGCCAGCAACTCTGCCAGATCGGGCCTCTGAGCAGAGCTGGAGCTCTGCCGTACTGGAGGCTCACTGGGCTCCGCCCAAGGAGTGAGTGCAGACGCACGCAGCTGGGCTGCCTCCTCTTCTCCCGAGGAGGCTCGCTTCCCGCATGCTGTGCACTAGGCTTCCAGGCGGGGGCGCCCCGCGCCCCCTACAGGTCTTGGCTCAGGGGCTGCTTCCCTGGAGCTGGGGCTGCCGGCGGGAGCCCAGACACGCAGGGGCAGGCCACACCACCTGCACACGTCTCTGCTGGGGAGCAGAGCGCTAGGGACATGACGTCTGTCAGGCACCTTCTGGGCGCCCACGGAGTCAGCCTCCGGGAGTGTGGGGCTGCAGACCACAGCCAGGGGACCTGGGAGCCTTGTGCTCCCCGTGCGGCGCTGAGTCTGGGCGGCCAAGCAACCGCTGGTGGAGCCCTGCACTTGCCCTCCCCTCCCCTCTACGAGAGGCCTCCCTGCTGGAGGGCTTGGCAGTGTGCAAGCCACCGGCTCCTAAGCCTTCCCCAAGGACGCCCGGGGCCTAGATGCAAAGGCAAGGCAGGAGTGGAGCTGAGGCCAGGAAGGCGCCAGTGGCCTCTCCCAGCATCGCACAGCCTGCTCCTTCCCGGGCAGCAAGCCTAGCAGCGAGGCAAGCCTGGGCAAGTCTCGCCCAGGGCAGAGCAGCCTCGCGCAAGGCACTTGACTAGATCCGGCCTCTGAGCAGAGCTGGAGCTCTGCCGTCCTGGAGGCACACTCGGCTCGGCCCAAGCCGGGATTGCAGCTGCACGCGGCTTGGCTCCCTCGACTCTTCCCAAGGAGGCTCGCTTCCAAGCGGACCGTGCACTTGGCTTCCAGGCAGGGACGCCCCGCGCCTCCTGCAGGTCTTGGCACAGGGGCTGCTTCCCCTGAGCGGAGGCTGTGGGCGGCAGCCCAGACACGCAGGGGCAGGCCCCAACCACCTGCACACGTCTCTGCTGGTGGGGAGAGCACTAGGGAAATGACGTCTGTCAGGCACCTTCTGGGCGCTCACGGAGTCAGCCTCCGGGTGTGTGGGGCTGCAGACCACAGCCAGGGGCCCTGGGAAGCCTGGTGCTCTCCGTGCTGTGCTGAGTCTGGGCGGCCAAGCGACCGCTGGAGGAGCCCTGCACTTGCCATTCCCTTCCCTATGACAGAGCTCTCACGGCTGGAGGGCTTGGCAGCGTGCACCCCACCGGCCCCTAAGCCCTCCGCAAGGACGCCTGGGGACTAGGTGCAAAGGCAAGGCAGGAGTGGAGCTGAGGCCAGGAAGGCGCCAGGAGCGTCTGCCTGTCTGGCGCAGCCTGCTCCTTCCCGGGCAGGAAGCCTAGCAGCGAGGCAAGTCTGGGCAAGGCTCGCCCAGGGCAGAGCAGCCTCACGCCAGCAACTCTGCCAGATCGGGCCTCTGAGCAGAGCTGGAGCTCTGCCGTACTGGAGGCTCACTGGGCTCCGCCCAAGGAGTGAGTGCAGACGCACGCAGCTGGGCTGCCTCCTCTTCTCCCGAGGAGGCTCGCTTCCCGCATGCTGTGCACTAGGCTTCCAGGCGGGGGCGCCCCGCGCCCCCTACAGGTCTTGGCTCAGGGGCTGCTTCCCTGGAGCTGGGGCTGCCGGCGGGAGCCCAGACACGCAGGGGCAGGCCCCACCACCTGCACACGTCTCTGCTGGGGAGCAGAGCGCTAGGGACATGACGTCTGTCAGGCACCTTCTGGGCGCCCACGGAGTCAGCCTCCGGGAGTGTGGGGCTGCAGACCACAGCCAGGGGACCTGGGAGCCTTGTGCTCCCCGTGCGGCGCTGAGTCTGGGCGGCCAAGCAACCGCTGGTGGAGCCCTGCACTTGCCCTCCCCTCCCCTCTACGAGAGGCCTCACTGCTGGAGGGCTTGGCAGTGTGCAAGCCACCGGCTCCTAAGCCTTCCCCAAGGACGCCCGGGGCCTAGATGCAAAGGCAAGGCAGGAGTGGAGCTGAGGCCAGGAAGGCGCCAGTGGCCTCTCCCAGCATCGCACAGCCTGCTCCTTCCCGGGCAGCAAGCCTAGCAGCGAGGCAAGCCTGGGCAAGTCTCGCCCAGGGCAGAGCAGCCTCGCGCAAGGCACTTGACTAGATCCGGCCTCTGAGCAGAGCTGGAGCTCTGCCGTCCTGGAGGCACACTCGGCTCGGCCCAAGCCGGGATTGCAGCTGCACGCGGCTTGGCTCCCTCGACTCTTACCAAGGAGGCTCGCTTCCAAGCGGACCGTGCACTTGGCTTCCAGGCAGGGACGCCCCGCGCCTCCTGCAGGTCTTGGCACAGGGGCTGCTTCCCCTGAGCGGAGGCTGTGGGCGGCAGCCCAGACACCCAGGGGCAGGCCCCAACCACCTGCACACGTCTCTGCTGGTGGGGAGAGCACTAGGGAAATGACGTCTGTCAGGCACCTTCTGGGCGCTCACGGAGTCAGCCTCCGGGTGTGTGGGGCTGCAGACCACAGCCAGGGGCCCTGGGAAGCCTGGTGCTCTCCGTGCTGTGCTGAGTCTGGGCGGCCAAGCGACCGCTGGAGGAGCCCTGCACTTGCCATTCCCTTCCCTATGACAGAGCTCTCACGGCTGGAGGGCTTGGCAGCGTGCACCCCACCGGCCCCTAAGCCCTCCGCAAGGACGCCTGGGGACTAGGTGCAAAGGCAAGG
This sequence comes from Budorcas taxicolor, assembly GCF_023091745.1. NCBI lineage: Eukaryota > Metazoa > Chordata > Mammalia > Artiodactyla > Bovidae > Budorcas > Budorcas taxicolor. Next base: position 248,035 of record NW_026291591.1, read on the forward strand.
CAGGAGTGGAGCTGAGGCCAGGAAGGCGCCAGGAGCGTCTGCCTGTCTGGCGCAGCCTGCTCCTTCCCGGGCAGGAAGCCTAGCAGCGAGGCAAGTCTGGGCAAGGCTCGCCCAGGGCAGAGCAGCCTCACGCCAGCAACTCTGCCAGATCGGGCCTCTGAGCAGAGCTGGAGCTCTGCCGTACTGGAGGCTCACTGGGCTCCGCCCAAGGAGTGAGTGCAGACGCACGCAGCTGGGCTGCCTCCTCTTCTCCCGAGGAGGCTCGCTTCCCGCATGCTGTGCACTAGGCTTCCAGGCGGGGGCGCCCCGCGCCCCCTACAGGTCTTGGCTCAGGGGCTGCTTCCCTGGAGCTGGGGCTGCCGGCGGGAGCCCAGACACGCAGGGGCAGGCCACACCACCTGCACACGTCTCTGCTGGGGAGCAGAGCGCTAGGGACATGACGTCTGTCAGGCACCTTCTGGGCGCCCACGGAGTCAGCCTCCGGGAGTGTGGGGCTGCAGACCACAGCCAGGGGACCTGGGAGCCTTGTGCTCCCCGTGCGGCGCTGAGTCTGGGCGGCCAAGCAACCGCTGGTGGAGCCCTGCACTTGCCCTCCCCTCCCCTCTACGAGAGGCCTCCCTGCTGGAGGGCTTGGCAGTGTGCAAGCCACCGGCTCCTAAGCCTTCCCCAAGGACGCCCGGGGCCTAGATGCAAAGGCAAGGCAGGAGTGGAGCTGAGGCCAGGAAGGCGCCAGTGGCCTCTCCCAGCATCGCACAGCCTGCTCCTTCCCGGGCAGCAAGCCTAGCAGCGAGGCAAGCCTGGGCAAGTCTCGCCCAGGGCAGAGCAGCCTCGCGCAAGGCACTTGACTAGATCCGGCCTCTGAGCAGAGCTGGAGCTCTGCCGTCCTGGAGGCACACTCGGCTCGGCCCAAGCCGGGATTGCAGCTGCACGCGGCTTGGCTCCCTCGACTCTTCCCAAGGAGGCTCGCTTCCAAGCGGACCGTGCACTTGGCTTCCAGGCAGGGACGCCCCGCGCCTCCTGCAGGTCTTGGCACAGGGGCTGCTTCCCCTGAGCGGAGGCTGTGGGCGGCAGCCCAGACACGCAGGGGCAGGCCCCAACCACCTGCACACGTCTCTGCTGGTGGGGAGAGCACTAGGGAAATGACGTCTGTCAGGCACCTTCTGGGCGCTCACGGAGTCAGCCTCCGGGTGTGTGGGGCTGCAGACCACAGCCAGGGGCCCTGGGAAGCCTGGTGCTCTCCGTGCTGTGCTGAGTCTGGGCGGCCAAGCGACCGCTGGAGGAGCCCTGCACTTGCCATTCCCTTCCCTATGACAGAGCTCTCACGGCTGGAGGGCTTGGCAGCGTGCACCCCACCGGCCCCTAAGCCCTCCGCAAGGACGCCTGGGGACTAGGTGCAAAGGCAAGGCAGGAGTGGAGCTGAGGCCAGGAAGGCGCCAGGAGCGTCTGCCTGTCTGGCGCAGCCTGCTCCTTCCCGGGCAGCAAGCCTAGCAGCGAGGCAAGCCTGGGCAAGTCTCGCCCTGGGCAGAGCAGCCTCGCGCAAGGCACTTGAATAGATCCGGCCTCTGAGCAGAGCTGGAGCTCTGCCGTCCTGGAGGCACACTGGGCTCCGCCCAAGGAGTGAGTGCAGACGCACGCAGCTGGGCTGCCTCCTCTTCTCCCGAGGAGGCTCGCTTCCCGCATGCTGTGCACTAGGCTTCCAGACGGGGGCGCCACGCGCCCCCTACAGGTCTTGGCTCAGGGGCTGCTTCCCTGGAGCTGGGGCTGCCGGCGGGAGCCCAGACACGCAGGGGCAGGCCCCACCACCTGCACACGTCTCTGCTGGGGAGCAGAGCGCTAGGGACATGACGTCTGTCAGGCACCTTCTGGGCGCCCACGGAGTCAGCCTCCGGGAGTGTGGGGCTGCAGACCACAGCCAGGGGACCTGGGAGCCTTGTGCTCCCCGTGCGGCGCTGAGTCTGGGCGGCCAAGCAACCGCTGGTGGAGCCCTGCACTTGCCCTCCCCTCCCCTCTACGAGAGGCCTCACTGCTGGAGGGCTTGGCAGTGTGCAAGCCACCGGCTCCTAAGCCTTCCCCAAGGACGCCCGGGGCCTAGATGCAAAGGCAAGGCAGGAGTGGAGCTGAGGCCAGGAAGGCGCCAGTGTCCTCTCCCAGCATCGCACAGCCTGCTCCTTCCCGGGCAGCAAGCCTAGCAGCGAGGCAAGCCTGGGCAAGTCTCGCCCAGGGCAGAGCAGCCTCGCGCAAGGCACTTGACTAGATCCGGCCTCTGAGCAGAGCTGGAGCTCTGCCGTCCTGGAGGCACACTGGGCTCCGCCCAAGGAGTGAGTGCAGACGCACGCAGCTGGGCTGCCTCCTCTTCTCCCGAGGAGGCTCGCTTCCCGCATGCTGTGCACTAGGCTTCCAGGCGGGGGCGCCCCGCGCCCCCTACAGGTCTTGGCTCAGGGGCTGCTTCCCTGGAGCTGGGGCTGCCGGCGGGAGCCCAGACACGCAGGGGCAGGCCCCACCACCTGCACACGTCTCTGCTGGGGAGCAGAGCGCTAGGGACATGACGTCTGTCAGGCACCTTCTGGGCGCCCACGGAGTCAGCCTCCGGGAGTGTGGGGCTGCAGACCACAGCCAGGGGACCTGGGAGCCTTGTGCTCCCCGTGCGGCGCTGAGTCTGGGCGGCCAAGCAACCGCTGGTGGAGCCCTGCACTTGCCCTCCCCTCCCCTCTACGAGAGGCCTCACTGCTGGAGGGCTTGGCAGTGTGCAAGCCACCGGCTCCTAAGCCTTCCCCAAGGACGCCCGGGGCCTAGATGCAAAGGCAAGGCAGGAGTGGAGCTGAGGCCAGGAAGGCGCCAGTGGCCTCTCCCAGCATCGCACAGCCTGCTCCTTCCCGGGCAGCAAGCCTAGCAGCGAGGCAAGCCTGGGCAAGTCTCGCCCAGGGCAGAGCAGCCTCGCGCAAGGCACTTGACTAGATCCGGCCTCTGAGCAGAGCTGGAGCTCTGCCGTCCTGGAGGCACACTCGGCTCGGCCCAAGCCGGGATTGCAGCTGCACGCGGCTTGGCTCCCTCGACTCTTCCCAAGGAGGCTCGCTTCCAAGCGGACCGTGCACTTGGCTTCCAGGCAGGGACGCCCCGCGCCTCCTGCAGGTCTTGGCACAGGGGCTGCTTCCCCTGAGCGGAGGCTGTGGGCGGCAGCCCAGACACGCAGGGGCAGGCCCCAACCACCTGCACACGTCTCTGCTGGTGGGGAGAGCACTAGGGAAATGACGTCTGTCAGGCACCTTCTGGGCGCTCACGGAGTCAGCCTCCGGGTGTGTGGGGCTGCAGACCACAGCCAGGGGCCCTGGGAAGCCTGGTGCTCTCCGTGCTGTGCTGAGTCTGGGCGGCCAAGCGACCGCTGGAGGAGCCCTGCACTTGCCATTCCCTTCCCTATGACAGAGCTCTCACGGCTGGAGGGCTTGGCAGCGTGCACCCCACCGGCCCCTAAGCCCTCCGCAAGGACGCCTGGGGACTAGGTGCAAAGGCAAGGCAGGAGTGGAGCTGAGGCCAGGAAGGCGCCAGGAGCGTCTGCCTGTCTGGCGCAGCCTGCTCCTTCCCGGGCAGGAAGCCTAGCAGCGAGGCAAGTCTGGGCAAGGCTCGCCCAGGGCAGAGCAGCCTCACGCCAGCAACTCTGCCAGATCGGGCCTCTGAGCAGAGCTGGAGCTCTGCCGTACTGGAGGCTCACTGGGCTCCGCCCAAGGAGTGAGTGCAGACGCACGCAGCTGGGCTGCCTCCTCTTCTCCCGCGGAGGCTCGCTTCCCGCATGCTGTGCACTAGGCTTCCAGGCGGGGGCGCCCCGCGCCCCCTACAGGTCTTGGCTCAGGGGCTGCTTCCCTGGAGCTGGGGCTGCCGGCGGGAGCCCAGACACGCAGGGGCAGGCCCCACCACCTGCACACGTCTCTGCTGGGGAGCAGAGCGCTAGGGACATGACGTCTGTCAGGCACCTTCTGGGCGCCCACGGAGTCAGCCTCCGGGAGTGTGGGGCTGCAGACCACAGCCAGGGGACCTGGGAGCCTTGTGCTCCCCGTGCGGTGCTGAGGCTGGGCGGCCAAGCAACCGCTGGTGGAGCCCTGCACTTGCCCTCCCCTCCCCTCTACGAGAGGCCTCACTGCTGGAGGGCTTGGCAGTGTGCAAGCCACCGGCTCCTAAGCCTTCCCCAAGGACGCCCGGGGCCTAGATGCAAAGGCAAGGCAGGAGTGGAGCTGAGGCCAGGAAGGCGCCAGTGGCCTCTCCCAGCATCGCACAGCCTGCTCCTTCCCGGGCAGCAAGCCTAGCAGCGAGGCAAGCCTGGGCAAGTCTCGCCCAGGGCAGAGCAGCCTCGCGCAAGGCACTTGACTAGATCCGGCCTCTGAGCAGAGCTGGAGCTCTGCCGTCCTGGAGGCACACTCGGCTCGGCCCAAGCCGGGATTGCAGCTGCACGCGGCTTGGCTCCCTCGACTCTTCCCAAGGAGGCTCGCTTCCAAGCGGACCGTGCACTTGGCTTCCAGGCAGGGACGCCCCGCGCCTCCTGCAGGTCTTGGCACAGGGGCTGCTTCCCCTGAGCGGAGGCTGTGGGCGGCAGCCCAGACACGCAGGGGCAGGCCCCAACCACCTGCACACGTCTCTGCTGGTGGGGAGAGCACTAGGGAAATGACGTCTGTCAGGCACCTTCTGGGCGCTCACGGAGTCAGCCTCCGGGTGTGTGGGGCTGCAGACCACAGCCAGGGGCCCTGGGAAGCCTGGTGCTCTCCGTGCTGTGCTGAGTCTGGGCGGCCAAGCGACCGCTGGAGGAGCCCTGCACTTGCCATTCCCTTCCCTATGACAGAGCTCTCACGGCTGGAGGGCTTGGCAGCGTGCACCCCACCGGCCCCTAAGCCCTCCGCAAGGACGCCTGGGGACTAGGTGCAAAGGCAAGGCAGGAGTGGAGCTGAGGCCAGGAAGGCGCCAGGAGCGTCTGCCTGTCTGGCGCAGCCTGCTCCTTCCCGGGCAGGAAGCCTAGCAGCGAGGCAAGTCTGGGCAAGGCTCGCCCAGGGCAGAGCAGCCTCACGCCAGCAACTCTGCCAGATCGGGCCTCTGAGCAGAGCTGGAGCTCTGCGGTACTGGAGGCTCACTGGGCTCCGCCCAAGGAGTGAGTGCAGACGCACGCAGCTGGGCTGCCTCCTCTTCTCCCGAGGAGGCTCGCTTCCCGCATGCTGTGCACTAGGCTTCCAGGCGGGGGCGCCCCGCGCCCCCTACAGGTCTTGGCTCAGGGGCTGCTTCCCTGGAGCTGGGGCTGCCGGCGGGAGCCCAGACACGCAGGGACAGGCCACACCACCTGCACACGTCTCTGCTGGGGAGCAGAGCGCTAGGGACATGACGTCTGTCAGGCACCTTCTGGGCGCCCACGGAGTCAGCCTCCGGGAGTGTGGGGCTGCAGACCACAGCCAGGGGACCTGGGAGCCTTGTGCTCCCCGTGCGGCGCTGAGTCTGGGCGGCCAAGCAACCGCTGGTGGAGCCCTGCACTTGCCCTCCCCTCCCCTCTACGAGAGGCCTCCCTGCTGGAGGGCTTGGCAGTGTGCAAGCCACCGGCTCCTAAGCCTTCCCCAAGGACGCCCGGGGCCTAGATGCAAAGGCAAGGCAGGAGTGGAGCTGAGGCCAGGAAGGCGCCAGTGGCCTCTCCCAGCATCGCACAGCCTGCTCCTTCCCGGGCAGCAAGCCTAGCAGCGAGGCAAGCCTGGGCAAGTCTCGCCCAGGGCAGAGCAGCCTCGCGCAAGGCACTTGACTAGATCCGGCCTCTGAGCAGAGCTGGAGCTCTGCCGTCCTGGAGGCACACTCGGCTCGGCCCAAGCCGGGATTGCAGCTGCACGCGGCTTGGCTCCCTCGACTCTTCCCAAGGAGGCTCGCTTCCAAGCGGACCGTGCACTTGGCTTCCAGGCAGGGACGCCCCGCGCCTCCTGCAGGTCTTGGCACAGGGGCTGCTTCCCCTGAGCGGAGGCTGTGGGCGGCAGCCCAGACACGCAGGGGCAGGCCCCAACCACCTGCACACGTCTCTGCTGGTGGGGAGAGCACTAGGGAAATGACGTCTGTCAGGCACCTTCTGGGCGCTCACGGAGTCAGCCTCCGGGTGTGTGGGGCTGCAGACCACAGCCAGGGGCCCTGGGAAGCCTGGTGCTCTCCGTGCTGTGCTGAGTCTGGGCGGCCAAGCGACCGCTGGAGGAGCCCTGCACTTGCCATTCCCTTCCCTATGACAGAGCTCTCACGGCTGGAGGGCTTGGCAGCGTGCACCCCACCGGCCCCTAAGCCCTCCGCAAGGACGCCTGGGGACTAGGTGCAAAGGCAAGGCAGGAGTGGAGCTGAGGCCAGGAAGGCGCCAGGAGCGTCTGCCTGTCTGGCGCAGCCTGCTCCTTCCCGGGCAGGAAGCCTAGCAGCGAGGCAAGTCTGGGCAAGGCTCGCCCAGGGCAGAGCAGCCTCACGCCAGCAACTCTGCCAGATCGGGCCTCTGAGCAGAGCTGGAGCTCTGCCGTACTGGAGGCTCACTGGGCTCCGCCCAAGGAGTGAGTGCAGACGCACGCAGCTGGGCTGCCTCCTCTTCTCCCGAGGAGGCTCGCTTCCCGCATGCTGTGCACTAGGCTTCCAGGCGGGGGCGCCCCGCGCCCCCTACAGGTCTTGGCTCAGGGGCTGCTTCCCTGGAGCTGGGGCTGCCGGCGGGAGCCCAGACACGCAGGGGCAGGCCCCACCACCTGCACACGTCTCTGCTGGGGAGCAGAGCGCTAGGGACATGACGTCTGTCAGGCACCTTCTGGGCGCCCACGGAGTCAGCCTCCGGGAGTGTGGGGCTGCAGACCACAGCCAGGGGACCTGGGAGCCTTGTGCTCCCCGTGCGGCGCTGAGTCTGGGCGGCCAAGCAACCGCTGGTGGAGCCCTGCACTTGCCCTCCCCTCCCCTCTACGAGAGGCCTCCCTGCTGGAGGGCTTGGCAGTGTGCAAGCCACCGGCTCCTAAGCCTTCCCCAAGGACGCCCGGGGCCTAGATGCAAAGGCAAGGCAGGAGTGGAGCTGAGGCCAGGAAGGCGCCAGTGGCCTCTCCCAGCATCGCACAGCCTGCTCCTTCCCGGGCAGCAAGCCTAGCAGCGAGGCAAGCCTGGGCAAGTCTCGCCCAGGGCAGAGCAGCCTCGCGCAAGGCACTTGACTAGATCCGGCCTCTGAGCAGAGCTGGAGCTCTGCCGTCCTGGAGGCACACTCGGCTCGGCCCAAGCCGGGATTGCAGCTGCACGCGGCTTGGCTCCCTCGACTCTTCCCAAGGAGGCTCGCTTCCAAGCGGACCGTGCACTTGGCTTCCAGGCAGGGACGCCCCGCGCCTCCTGCAGGTCTTGGCACAGGGGCTGCTTCCCCTGAGCGGAGGCTGTGGGCGGCAGCCCAGACACGCAGGGGCAGGCCCCAACCACCTGCACACGTCTCTGCTGGTGGGGAGAGCACTAGGGAAATGACGTCTGTCAGGCACCTTCTGGGCGCTCACGGAGTCAGCCTCCGGGTGTGTGGGGCTGCAGACCACAGCCAGGGGCCCTGGGAAGCCTGGTGCTCTCCGTGCTGTGCTGAGTCTGGGCGGCCAAGCGACCGCTGGAGGAGCCCTGCACTTGCCATTCCCTTCCCTATGACAGAGCTCTCACGGCTGGAGGGCTTGGCAGCGTGCACCCCACCGGCCCCTAAGCCCTCCGCAAGGACGCCTGGGGACTAGGTGCAAAGGCAAGGCAGGAGTGGAGCTGAGGCCAGGAAGGCGCCAGGAGCGTCTGCCTGTCTGGCGCAGCCTGCTCCTTCCCGGGCAGGAAGCCTAGCAGCGAGGCAAGTCTGGGCAAGGCTCGCCCAGGGCAGAGCAGCCTCACGCCAGCAACTCTGCCAGATCGGGCCTCTGAGCAGAGCTGGAGCTCTGCGGTACTGGAGGCTCACTGGGCTCCGCCCAAGGAGTGAGTGCAGACGCACGCAGCTGGGCTGCCTCCTCTTCTCCCGAGGAGGCTCGCTTCCCGCATGCTGTGCACTAGGCTTCCAGGCGGGGGCGCCCCGCGCCCCCTACAGGTCTTGGCTCAGGGGCTGCTTCCCTGGAGCTGGGGCTGCCGGCGGGAGCCCAGACACGCAGGGACAGGCCACACCACCTGCACACGTCTCTGCTGGGGAGCAGAGCGCTAGGGACATGACGTCTGTCAGGCACCTTCTGGGCGCCCACGGAGTCAGCCTCCGGGAGTGTGGGGCTGCAGACCACAGCCAGGGGACCTGGGAGCCTTGTGCTCCCCGTGCGGCGCTGAGTCTGGGCGGCCAAGCAACCGCTGGTGGAGCCCTGCACTTGCCCTCCCCTCCCCTCTACGAGAGGCCTCCCTGCTGGAGGGCTTGGCAGTGTGCAAGCCACCGGCTCCTAAGCCTTCCCCAAGGACGCCCGGGGCCTAGATGCAAAGGCAAGGCAGGAGTGGAGCTGAGGCCAGGAAGGCGCCAGTGGCCTCTCCCAGCATCGCACAGCCTGCTCCTTCCCGGGCAGCAAGCCTAGCAGCGAGGCAAGCCTGGGCAAGTCTCGCCCAGGGCAGAGCAGCCTCGCGCAAGGCACTTGACTAGATCCGGCCTCTGAGCAGAGCTGGAGCTCTGCCGTCCTGGAGGCACACTCGGCTCGGCCCAAGCCGGGATTGCAGCTGCACGCGGCTTGGCTCCCTCGACTCTTCCCAAGGAGGCTCGCTTCCAAGCGGACCGTGCACTTGGCTTCCAGGCAGGGACGCCCCGCGCCTCCTGCAGGTCTTGGCACAGGGGCTGCTTCCCCTGAGCGGAGGCTGTGGGCGGCAGCCCAGACACGCAGGGGCAGGCCCCAACCACCTGCACACGTCTCTGCTGGTGGGGAGAGCACTAGGGAAATGACGTCTGTCAGGCACCTTCTGGGCGCTCACGGAGTCAGCCTCCGGGTGTGTGGGGCTGCAGACCACAGCCAGGGGCCCTGGGAAGCCTGGTGCTCTCCGTGCTGTGCTGAGTCTGGGCGGCCAAGCGACCGCTGGAGGAGCCCTGCACTTGCCATTCCCTTCCCTATGACAGAGCTCTCACGGCTGGAGGGCTTGGCAGCGTGCACCCCACCGGCCCCTAAGCCCTCCGCAAGGACGCCTGGGGACTAGGTGCAAAGGCAAGGCAGGAGTGGAGCTGAGGCCAGGAAGGCGCCAGGAGCGTCTGCCTGTCTGGCGCAGCCTGCTCCTTCCCGGGCAGGAAGCCTAGCAGCGAGGCAAGTCTGGGCAAGGCTCGCCCAGGGCAGAGCAGCCTCACGCCAGCAACTCTGCCAGATCGGGCCTCTGAGCAGAGCTGGAGCTCTGCCGTACTGGAGGCTCACTGGGCTCCGCCCAAGGAGTGAGTGCAGACGCACGCAGCTGGGCTGCCTCCTCTTCTCCCGAGGAGGCTCGCTTCCCGCATGCTGTGCACTAGGCTTCCAGGCGGGGGCGCCCCGCGCCCCCTACAGGTCTTGGCTCAGGGGCTGCTTCCCTGGAGCTGGGGCTGCCGGCGGGAGCCCAGACACGCAGGGGCAGGCCCCACCACCTGCACACGTCTCTGCTGGGGAGCAGAGCGCTAGGGACATGACGTCTGTCAGGCACCTTCTGGGCGCCCACGGAGTCAGCCTCCGGGAGTGTGGGGCTGCAGACCACAGCCAGGGGACCTGGGAGCCTTGTGCTCCCCGTGCGGCGCTGAGTCTGGGCGGCCAAGCAACCGCTGGTGGAGCCCTGCACTTGCCCTCCCCTCCCCTCTACGAGAGGCCTCCCTGCTGGAGGGCTTGGCAGTGTGCAAGCCACCGGCTCCTAAGCCTTCCCCAAGGACGCCCGGGGCCTAGATGCAAAGGCAAGGCAGGAGTGGAGCTGAGGCCAGGAAGGCGCCAGTGGCCTCTCCCAGCATCGCACAGCCTGCTCCTTCCCGGGCAGCAAGCCTAGCAGCGAGGCAAGCCTGGGCAAGTCTCGCCCAGGGCAGAGCAGCCTCGCGCAAGGCACTTGACTAGATCCGGCCTCTGAGCAGAGCTGGAGCTCTGCCGTCCTGGAGGCACACTCGGCTCGGCCCAAGCCGGGATTGCAGCTGCACGCGGCTTGGCTCCCTCGACTCTTCCCAAGGAGGCTCGCTTCCAAGCGGACCGTGCACTTGGCTTCCAGGCAGGGACGCCCCGCGCCTCCTGCAGGTCTTGGCACAGGGGCTGCTTCCCCTGAGCGGAGGCTGTGGGCGGCAGCCCAGACACGCAGGGGCAGGCCCCAACCACCTGCACACGTCTCTGCTGGTGGGGAGAGCACTAGGGAAATGACGTCTGTCAGGCACCTTCTGGGCGCTCACGGAGTCAGCCTCCGGGTGTGTGGGGCTGCAGACCACAGCCAGGGGCCCTGGGAAGCCTGGTGCTCTCCGTGCTGTGCTGAGTCTGGGCGGCCAAGCGACCGCTGGAGGAGCCCTGCACTTGCCATTCCCTTCCCTATGACAGAGCTCTCACGGCTGGAGGGCTTGGCAGCGTGCACCCCACCGGCCCCTAAGCCCTCCGCAAGGACGCCTGGGGACTAGGTGCAAAGGCAAGGCAGGAGTGGAGCTGAGGCCAGGAAGGCGCCAGGAGCGTCTGCCTGTCTGGCGCAGCCTGCTCCTTCCCGGGCAGGAAGCCTAGCAGCGAGGCAAGTCTGGGCAAGGCTCGCCCAGGGCAGAGCAGCCTCACGCCAGCAACTCTGCCAGATCGGGCCTCTGAGCAGAGCTGGAGCTCTGCCGTACTGGAGGCTCACTGGGCTCCGCCCAAGGAGTGAGTGCAGACGCACGCAGCTGGGCTGCCTCCTCTTCTCCCGAGGAGGCTCGCTTCCCGCATGCTGTGCACTAGGCTTCCAGGCGGGGGCGCCCCGCGCCCCCTACAGGTCTTGGCTCAGGGGCTGCTTCCCTGGAGCTGGGGCTGCCGGCGGGAGCCCAGACACGCAGGGGCAGGCCCCACCACCTGCACACGTCTCTGCTGGGGAGCAGAGCGCTAGGGACATGACGTCTGTCAGGCACCTTCTGGGCGCCCACGGAGTCAGCCTCCGGGAGTGTGGGGCTGCAGACCACAGCCAGGGGACCTGGGAGCCTTGTGCTCCCCGTGCGGCGCTGAGTCTGGGCGGCCAAGCAACCGCTGGTGGAGCCCTGCACTTGTCCTCCCCTCCCCTCTACGAGAGGCCTCACTGCTGGAGGGCTTGGCAGTGTGCAAGCCACCGGCTCCTAAGCCTTCCCCAAGGACGCCCGGGGCCTAGATGCAAAGGCAAGGCAGGAGTGGCGCTGAGGCCAGGAAGGCGCCAGTGGCCTCTCCCAGCATCGCACAGCCTGCTCCTTCCCGGGCAGCAAGCCTAGCAGCGAGGCAAGCCTGGGCAAGTCTCGCCCTGGGCAGAGCAGCCTCGCGCAAGGCACTTGACTAGATCCGGCCTCTGAGCAGAGCTGGAGCTCTGCCGTCCTGGAGGCACACTGGGCTCCGCCCAAGGAGTGAGTGCAGACGCACGCAGCTGGGCTGCCTCCTCTTCTCCCGAGGAGGCTCGCTTCCCGCATGCTGTGCACTAGGCTTCCAGGCGGGGGCGCCCCGCGCCCCCTACAGGTCTTGGCTCAGGGGCTGCTTCCCTGGAGCTGGGGCTGCGGGCGGGAGCCCAGACACGCAGGGGCAGGCCCCACCACCTGCACACGTCTCTGCTGGGGAGCAGAGCGCTAGGGACATGACGTCTGTCAGGCCCCTTCTGGGCGCCCACGGAGTCAGCCTCCGGGAGTGTGGGGCTGCAGACCACAGCCAGGGGACCTGGGAGCCTTGTGCTCCCCGTGCGGCGCTGAGTCTGGGCGGCCAAGCAACCGCTGGTGGAGCCCTGCACTTGCCCTCCCCTCCCCTCTACGAGAGGCCTCACTGCTGGAGGGCTTGGCAGTGTGCAAGCCACCGGCTCCTAAGCCTTCCCCAAGGACGCCCGGGGCCTAGATGCAAAGGTAAGGCAGGAGTGGAGCTGAGGCCAGGAAGGCGCCAGTGGCCTCTCCCAGCATCGCACAGCCTGCTCCTTCCCGGGCAGCAAGCCTAGCAGCGAGGCAAGCCTGGGCAAGTCTCGCCCAGGGCAGAGCAGCCTCGCGCAAGGCACTTGACTAGATCCGGCCTCTGAGCAGAGCTGGAGCTCTGCCGTCCTGGAGGCACACTCGGCTCGGCCCAAGCCGGGATTGCAGCCGCACGCGGCTTGGCTCCCTCGACTCTTCCCAAGGAGGCTCGCTTCCAAGCGGACCGTGCACTTGGCTTCCAGGCAGGGACGCCCCGCGCCTCCTGCAGGTCTTGGCACAGGGGCTGCTTCCCCTGAGCGGAGGCTGTGGGCGGCAGCCCAGACACGCAGGGGCAGGCCCCAACCACCTGCACACGTCTCTGCTGGTGGGGAGAGCACTAGGGAAATGACGTCTGTCAGGCACCTTCTGGGCGCTCACGGAGTCAGCCTCCGGGTGTGTGGGGCTGCAGACCACAGCCAGGGGCCCTGGGAAGCCTGGTGCTCTCCGTGCTGTGCTGAGTCTGGGCGGCCAAGCGACCGCTGGAGGAGCCCTGCACTTGCCATTCCCTTCCCTATGACAGAGCTCTCACGGCTGGAGGGCTTGGCAGCGTGCACCCCACCGGCCCCTAAGCCCTCCGCAAGGACGCCTGGGGACTAGGTGCAAAGGCAAGGCAGGAGTGGAGCTGAGGCCAGGAAGGCGCCAGGAGCGTCTGCCTGTCTGGCGCAGCCTGCTCCTTCCCGGGCAGCAAGCCTAGCAGCGAGGCAAGCCTGGGCAAGTCTCGCCCTGGGCAGAGCAGCCTCGCGCAAGGCACTTGACTAGATCCGGCCTCTGAGCAGAGCTGGAGCTCTGCCGTCCTGGAGGCACACTGGGCTCCGCCCAAGGAGTGAGTGCAGACGCACGCAGCTGGGCTGCCTCCTCTTCTCCCGAGGAGGCTCGCTTCCCGCATGCTGTGCACTAGGCTTCCAGACGGGGGCGCCCCGCGCCCCCTACAGGTCTTGGCTCAGGGGCTGCTTCCCTGGAGCTGGGGCTGCCGGCGGGAGCCCAGACACGCAGGGGCAGGCCCCACCACCTGCACACGTCTCTGCTGGGGAGCAGAGCGCTAGGGACATGACGTCTGTCAGGCACCTTCTGGGCGCCCACGGAGTCAGCCTCCGGGAGTGTGGGGCTGCAGACCACAGCCAGGGGACCTGGGAGCCTTGTGCTCCCCGTGCGGCGCTGAGTCTGGGCGGCCAAGCAACCGCTGGTGGAGCCCTGCACTTGCCCTCCCCTCCCCTCTACGAGAGGCCTCACTGCTGGAGGGCTTGGCAGTGTGCAAGCCACCGGCTCCTAAGCCTTCCCCAAGGACGCCCGGGGCCTAGATGCAAAGGCAAGGCAGGAGTGGAGCTGAGGCCAGGAAGGCGCCAGTGGCCTCTCCCAGCATCGCACAGCCTGCTCCTTCCCGGGCAGCAAGCCTAGCAGCGAGGCAAGCCTGGGCAAGTCTCGCCCAGGGCAGAGCAGCCTCGCGCAAGGCACTTGACTAGATCCGGCCTCTTAGCAGAGCTGGAGCTCTGCCGTCCTGGAGGCACACTCGGCTCGGCCCAAGCCGGGATTGCAGCCGCACGCGGCTTGGCTCCCTCGACTCTTCCCAAGGAGGCTCGCTTCCAAGCGGACCGTGCACTTGGCTTCCAGGCAGGGACGCCCCGCGCCTCCTGCAGGTCTTGGCACAGGGGCTGCTTCCCCTGAGCGGAGGCTGTGGGCGGCAGCCCAGACACGCAGGGGCAGGCCCCAACCACCTGCACACGTCTCTGCTGGTGGGGAGAGCACTAGGGAAATGACGTCTGTCAGGCACCTTCTGGGCGCTCACGGAGTCAGCCTCCGGGTGTGTGGGGCTGCAGACCACAGCCAGGGGCCCTGGGAAGCCTGGTGCTCTCCGTGCTGTGCTGAGTCTGGGCGGCCAAGCGACCGCTGGAGGAGCCCTGCACTTGCCATTCCCTTCCCTATGACAGAGCTCTCACGGCTGGAGGGCTTGGCAGCGTGCACCCCACCGGCCCCTAAGCCCTCCGCAAGGACACCTGGGGACTAGGTGCAAAGGCAAGGCAGGAGTGGAGCTGAGGCCAGGAAGGCGCCAGGAGCGTCTGCCTGTCTGGCGCAGCCTGCTCCTTCCCGGGCAGGAAGCCTAGCAGCGAGGCAAGTCTGGGCAAGGCTCGCCAAGGGCAGAGCAGCCTCACGCCAGCAACTCTGCCAGATCGGGCCTCTGAGCAGAGCTGGAGCTCTGCCGTACTGGAGGCTCACTGGGCTCCGCCCAAGGAGTGAGTGCAGACGCACGCAGCTGGGCTGCCTCCTCTTCTCCCGAGGAGGCTCGCTTCCCGCATGCTGTGCACTAGGCTTCCAGGCGGGGGCGCCCCGCGCCCCCTACAGGTCTTGGCTCAGGGGCTGCTTCCCTGGAGCTGGGGCTGCCGGCGGGAGCCCAGACACGCAGGGGCAGGCCCCACCACCTGCACACGTCTCTGCTGGGGAGCAGAGCGCTAGGGACATGACGTCTGTCAGGCACCTTCTGGGCGCCCACGGAGTCAGCCTCCGGGAGTGTGGGGCTGCAGACCACAGCCAGGGGACCTGGGAGCCTTGTGCTCCCCGTGCGGCGCTGAGTCTGGGCGGCCAAGCAACCGCTGGTGGAGCCCTGCACTTGTCCTCCCCTCCCCTCTACGAGAGGCCTCACTGCTGGAGGGCTTGGCAGTGTGCAAGCCACCGGCTCCTAAGCCTTCCCCAAGGACGCCCGGGGCCTAGATGCAAAGGCAAGGCAGGAGTGGCGCTGAGGCCAGGAAGGCGCCAGTGGCCTCTCCCAGCATCGCACAGCCTGCTCCTTCCCGGGCAGCAAGCCTAGCAGCGAGGCAAGCCTGGGCAAGTCTCGCCCTGGGCAGAGCAGCCTCGCGCAAGGCACTTGACTAGATCCGGCCTCTGAGCAGAGCTGGAGCTCTGCCGTCCTGGAGGCACACTGGGCTCCGCCCAAGGAGTGAGTGCAGACGCACGCAGCTGGGCTGCCTCCTCTTCTCCCGAGGAGGCTCGCTTCCCGCATGCTGTGCACTAGGCTTCCAGGCGGGGGCGCCCCGCGCCCCCTACAGGTCTTGGCTCAGGGGCTGCTTCCCTGGAGCTGGGGCTGCGGGCGGGAGCCCAGACACGCAGGGGCAGCCCCCACCACCTGCACACGTCTCTGCTGGGGAGCAGAGCGCTAGGGACATGACGTCTGTCAGGCACCTTCTGGGCGCCCACGGAGTCAGCCTCCGGGAGTGTGGGGCTGCAGACCACAGCCAGGGGACCTGGGAGCCTTGTGCTCCCCGTGCGGCGCTGAGTCTGGGCGGCCAAGCAACCGCTGGTGGAGCCCTGCACTTGCCCTCCCCTCCCCTCTACGAGAGGCCTCACTGCTGGAGGGCTTGGCAGTGTGCAAGCCACCGGCTCCTAAGCCTTCCCCAAGGACGCCCGGGGCCTAGATGCAAAGGCAAGGCAGGAGTGGAGCTGAGGCCAGGAAGGCGCCAGTGGCCTCTCCCAGCATCGCACAGCCTGCTCCTTCCCGGGCAGCAAGCCTAGCAGCGAGGCAAGCCTGGGCAAGTCTCGCCCAGGGCAGAGCAGCCTCGCGCAAGGCACTTGACTAGATCCGGCCTCTGAGCAGAGCTGGAGCTCTGCCGTCCTGGAGGCACACTCGGCTCGGCCCAAGCCGGGATTGCAGCCGCACGCGGCTTGGCTCCCTCGACTCTTCCCAAGGAGGCTCGCTTCCAAGCGGACCGTGCACTTGGCTTCCAGGCAGGGACGCCCCGCGCCTCCTGCAGGTCTTGGCACAGGGGCTGCTTCCCCTGAGCGGAGGCTGTGGGCGGCAGCCCAGACACGCAGGCGCAGGCCCCAACCACCTGCACACGTCTCTGCTGGTGGGGAGAGCACTAGGGAAATGACGTCTGTCAGGCACCTTCTGGGCGCTCACGGAGTCAGCCTCCGGGTGTGTGGGGCTGCAGACCACAGCCAGGGGCCCTGGGAAGCCTGGTGCTCTCCGTGCTGTGCTGAGTCTGGGCGGCCAAGCGACTGCTGGAGGAGCCCTGCACTTGCCATTCCCTTCCCTATGACAAAGCTCTCACGGCTGGAGGGCTTGGCAGCGTGCACCCCACCGGCCCTTAAGCCCTCCGCAAGGACGCCTGGGGACTAGGTGCAAAGGCAAGGCAGGAGTGGAGCTGAGGCCAGGAAGGCGCCAGGAGCGTCTGCCTGTCTGGCGCAGCCTGCTCCTTCCCGGGCAGGAAGCCTAGCAGCGAGGCAAGTCTGGGCAAGGCTCGCCCAGGGCAGAGCAGCCTCACGCCAGCAACTCTGCCAGATCGGGCCTCTGAGCAGAGCTGGAGCTCTGCCGTACTGGAGGCTCACTGGGCTCCGCCCAAGGAGTGAGTGCAGACGCACGCAGCTGGGCTGCCTCCTCTTCTCCCGAGGAGGCTCGCTTCCCGCATGCTGTGCACTAGGCTTCCAGGCGGGGGCGCCCCGCGCCCCCTACAGGTCTTGGCTCAGGGGCTGCTTCCCTGGAGCTGGGGCTGCCGGCGGGAGCCCAGACACGCAGGGGCAGGCCCCACCACCTGCACACGTCTCTGCTGGGGAGCAGAGCGCTAGGGACATGACGTCTGTCAGGCACCTTCTGGGCGCCCACGGAGTCAGCCTCCGGGAGTGTGGGGCTGCAGACCACAGCCAGGGGACCTGGGAGCCTTGTGCTCCCCGTGCGGCGCTGAGTCTGGGCGGCCAAGCAACCGCTGGTGGAGCCCTGCACTTGTCCTCCCCTCCCCTCTACGAGAGGCCTCACTGCTGGAGGGCTTGGCAGTGTGCAAGCCACCGGCTCCTAAGCCTTCCCCAAGGACGCCCGGGGCCTAGATGCAAAGGCAAGGCAGGAGTGGCGCTGAGGCCAGGAAGGCGCCAGTGGCCTCTCCCAGCATCGCACAGCCTGCTCCTTCCCGGGCAGCAAGCCTAGCAGCGAGGCAAGCCTGGGCAAGTCTCGCCCTGGGCAGAGCAGCCTCGCGCAAGGCACTTGACTAGATCCGGCCTCTGAGCAGAGCTGGAGCTCTGCCGTCCTGGAGGCACACTGGGCTCCGCCCAAGGAGTGAGTGCAGACGCACGCAGCTGGGCTGCCTCCTCTTCTCCCGAGGAGGCTCGCTTCCCGCATGCTGTGCACTAGGCTTCCAGGCGGGGGCGCCCCGCGCCCCCTACAGGTCTTGGCTCAGGGGCTGCTTCCCTGGAGCTGGGGCTGCCGGCGGGAGCCCAGACACGCAGGGGCAGGCCCCACCACCTGCACACGTCTCTGCTGGGGAGCAGAGCGCTAGGGACATGACGTCTGTCAGGCACCTTCTGGGCGCCCACGGAGTCAGCCTCTGGGAGTGTGGGGCTGCAGACCACAGCCAGGGGACCTGGGAGCCTTGTGCTCCCCGTGCGGCGCTGAGTCTGGGCGGCCAAGCAACCGCTGGTGGAGCCCTGCACTTGCCCTCCCCTCCCCTCTACGAGAGGCCTCACTGCTGGAGGGCTTGGCAGTGTGCAAGCCACCGGCTCCTAAGCCTTCCCCAAGGACGCCCGGGGCCTAGATGCAAAGGCAAGGCAGGAGTGGAGCTGAGGCCAGGAAGGCGCCAGTGGCCTCTCCCAGCATCGCACAGCCTGCTCCTTCCCGGGCAGCAAGCCTAGCAGCGAGGCAAGCCTGGGCAAGTCTCGCCCAGGGCAGAGCAGCCTCGCGCAAGGCACTTGACTAGATCCGGCCTCTGAGCAGAGCTGGAGCTCTGCCGTCCTGGAGGCACACTCGGCTCGGCCCAAGCCGGGATTGCAGCTGCACGCGGCTTGGCTCCCTCGACTCTTCCCAAGGAGGCTCGCTTCCAAGCGGACCGTGCACTTGGCTTCCAGGCAGGGACGCCCCGCGCCTCCTGCAGGTCTTGGCACAGGGGCTGCTTCCCCTGAGCGGAGGCTGTGGGCGGCAGCCCAGACACGCAGGGGCAGGCCCCAACCACCTGCACACGTCTCTGCTGGTGGGGAGAGCACTAGGGAAATGACGTCTGTCAGGCACCTTCTGGGCGCTCACGGAGTCAGCCTCCGGGTGTGTGGGGCTGCAGACCACAGCCAGGGGCCCTGGGAAGCCTGGTGCTCTCCGTGCTGTGCTGAGTCTGGGCGGCCAAGCGACCGCTGGAGGAGCCCTGCACTTGCCATTCCCTTCCCTATGACAGAGCTCTCACGGCTGGAGGGCTTGGCAGCGTGCACCCCACCGGCCCCTAAGCCCTCCGCAAGGACGCCTGGGGACTAGGTGCAAAGGCAAGGCAGGAGTGGAGCTGAGGCCAGGAAGGCGCCAGGAGCGTCTGCCTGTCTGGCGCAGCCTGCTCCTTCCCGGGCAGGAAGCCTAGCAGCGAGGCCAGTCTGGGCAAGGCTCGCCCAGGGCAGAGCAGCCTCACGCCAGCAACTCTGCCAGATCGGGCCTCTGAGCAGAGCTGGAGCTCTGCCGTACTGGAGGCTCACTGGGCTCCGCCCAAGGAGTGAGTGCAGACGCACGCAGCTGGGCTGCCTCCTCTTCTCCCGCGGAGGCTCGCTTCCCGCATGCTGTGCACTAGGCTTCCAGGCGGGGGCGCCCCGCGCCCCCTACAGGTCTTGGCTCAGGGGCTGCTTCCCTGGAGCTGGGGCTGCCGGCGGGAGCCCAGACACGCAGGGGCAGGCCCCACCACCTGCACACGTCTCTGCTGGGGAGCAGAGCGCTAGGGACATGACGTCTGTCAGGCACCTTCTGGGCGCCCACGGAGTCAGCCTCCGGGAGTGTGGGGCTGCAGACCACAGCCAGGGGACCTGGGAGCCTTGTGCTCCCCGTGCGGCGCTGAGTCTGGGCGGCCAAGCAACCGCTGGTGGAGCCCTGCACTTGCCCTCCCCTCCCCTCTACGAGAGGCCTCACTGCTGGAGGGCTTGGCAGTGTGCAAGCCACCGGCTCCTAAGCCTTCCCCAAGGACGCCCGGGGCCTAGATGCAAAGGCAAGGCAGGAGTGGAGCTGAGGCCAGGAAGGCGCCAGTGGCCTCTCCCAGCATCGCACAGCCTGCTCCTTCCCGGGCAGCAAGCCTAGCAGCGAGGCAAGCCTGGGCAAGTCTCGCCCAGGGCAGAGCAGCCTCGCGCAAGGCACTTGACTAGATCCGGCCTCTGAGCAGAGCTGGAGCTCTGCCGTCCTGGAGGCACACTCGGCTCGGCCCAAGCCGGGATTGCAGCTGCACGCGGCTTGGCTCCCTCGACTCTTCCCAAGGAGGCTCGCTTCCAAGCGGACCGTGCACTTGGCTTCCAGGCAGGGACGCCCCGCGCCTCCTGCAGGTCTTGGCACAGGGGCTGCTTCCCCTGAGCGGAGGCTGTGGGCGGCAGCCCAGACACGCAGGGGCAGGCCCCAACCACCTGCACACGTCTCTGCTGGTGGGGAGAGCACTAGGGAAATGACGTCTGTCAGGCACCTTCTGGGCGCTCACGGAGTCAGCCTCCGGGTGTGTGGGGCTGCAGACCACAGCCAGGGGCCCTGGGAAGCCTGGTGCTCTCCGTGCTGTGCTGAGTCTGGGCGGCCAAGCGACCGCTGGAGGAGCCCTGCACTTGCCATTCCCTTCCCTATGACAGAGCTCTCACGGCTGGAGGGCTTGGCAGCGTGCACCCCACCGGCCCCTAAGCCCTCCGCAAGGACGCCTGGGGACTAGGTGCAAAGGCAAGGCAGGAGTGGAGCTGAGGCCAGGAAGGCGCCAGGAGCGTCTGCCTGTCTGGCGCAGCCTGCTCCTTCCCGGGCAGGAAGCCTAGCAGCGAGGCAAGTCTGGGCAAGGCTCGCCCAGGGCAGAGCAGCCTCACGCCAGCAACTCTGCCAGATCGGGCCTCTGAGCAGAGCTGGAGCTCTGCCGTACTGGAGGCTCACTGGGCTCCGCCCAAGGAGTGAGTGCAGACGCACGCAGCTGGGCTGCCTCCTCTTCTCCCGAGGAGGCTCGCTTCCCGCATGCTGTGCACTAGGCTTCCAGGCGGGGGCGCCCCGCGCCCCCTACAGGTCTTGGCTCAGGGGCTGCTTCCCTGGAGCTGGGGCTGCCGGCGGGAGCCCAGACACGCAGGGGCAGGCCCCACCACCTGCACACGTCTCTGCTGGGGAGCAGAGCGCTAGGGACATGACGTCTGTCAGGCACCTTCTGGGCGCCCACGGAGTCAGCCTCCGGGAGTGTGGGGCTGCAGACCACAGCCAGGGGACCTGGGAGCCTTGTGCTCCC
Organism: Budorcas taxicolor; assembly: GCF_023091745.1. NCBI lineage: Eukaryota > Metazoa > Chordata > Mammalia > Artiodactyla > Bovidae > Budorcas > Budorcas taxicolor. Next base: position 268,234 of record NW_026291591.1, read on the forward strand.
CGTGCGGCGCTGAGTCTGGGCGGCCAAGCAACCGCTGGTGGAGCCCTGCACTTGCCCTCCCCTCCCCTCTACGAGAGGCCTCACTGCTGGAGGGCTTGGCAGTGTGCAAGCCACCGGCTCCTAAGCCTTCCCCAAGGACGCCCGGGGCCTAGATGCAAAGGCAAGGCAGGAGTGGAGCTGAGGCCAGGAAGGCGCCAGTGGCCTCTCCCAGCATCGCACAGCCTGCTCCTTCCCGGGCAGCAAGCCTAGCAGCGAGGCAAGCCTGGGCAAGTCTCGCCCAGGGCAGAGCAGCCTCGCCCAAGGCACTTGACTGGATCCGGCCTCTGAGCAGAGCTGGAGCTCTGCCGTCCTGGAGGCACACTCGGCTCGGCCCAAGCCGGGATTGCAGCTGCACGCGGCTTGGCTCCCTCGACTCTTCCCAAGGAGGCTCGCTTCCAAGCGGACCGTGCACTTGGCTTCCAGGCAGGGACGCCCCGCGCCTCCTGCAGGTCTTGGCACAGGGGCTGCTTCCCCTGAGCGGAGGCTGTGGGCGGCAGCCCAGACACGCAGGGGCAGGCCCCAACCACCTGCACACGTCTCTGCTGGTGGGGAGAGCACTAGGGAAATGACGTCTGTCAGGCACCTTCTGGGCGCTCACGGAGTCAGCCTCCGGGTGTGTGGGGCTGCAGACCACAGCCAGGGGCCCTGGGAAGCCTGGTGCTCTCCGTGCTGTGCTGAGTCTGGGCGGCCAAGCGACCGCTGGAGGAGCCCTGCACTTGCCATTCCCTTCCCTATGACAGAGCTCTCACGGCTGGAGGGCTTGGCAGCGTGCACCCCACCGGCCCCTAAGCCCTCCGCAAGGACGCCTGGGGACTAGGTGCAAAGGCAAGGCAGGAGTGGAGCTGAGGCCAGGAAGGCGCCAGGAGCGTCTGCCTGTCTGGCGCAGCCTGCTCCTTCCCGGGCAGGAAGCCTAGCAGCGAGGCCAGTCTGGGCAAGGCTCGCCCAGGGCAGAGCAGCCTCACGCCAGCAACTCTGCCAGATCGGGCCTCTGAGCAGAGCTGGAGCTCTGCCGTACTGGAGGCTCACTGGGCTCCGCCCAAGGAGTGAGTGCAGACGCACGCAGCTGGGCTGCCTCCTCTTCTCCCGCGGAGGCTCGCTTCCCGCATGCTGTGCACTAGGCTTCCAGGCGGGGGCGCCCCGCGCCCCCTACAGGTCTTGGCTCAGGGGCTGCTTCCCTGGAGCTGGGGCTGCCGGCGGGAGCCCAGACACGCAGGGGCAGGCCCCACCACCTGCACACGTCTCTGCTGGGGAGCAGAGCGCTAGGGACATGACGTCTGTCAGGCACCTTCTGGGCGCCCACGGAGTCAGCCTCCGGGAGTGTGGGGCTGCAGACCACAGCCAGGGGACCTGGGAGCCTTGTGCTCCCCGTGCGGCGCTGAGTCTGGGCGGCCAAGCAACCGCTGGTGGAGCCCTGCACTTGCCCTCCCCTCCCCTCTACGAGAGGCCTCACTGCTGGAGGGCTTGGCAGTGTGCAAGCCACCGGCTCCTAAGCCTTCCCCAAGGACGCCCGGGGCCTAGATGCAAAGGCAAGGCAGGAGTGGAGCTGAGGCCAGGAAGGCACCAGTGGCCTCTCCCAGCATCGCACAGCCTGCTCCTTCCCGGGCAGCAAGCCTAGCAGCGAGGCAAGCCTGGGCAAGTCTCGCCCAGGGCAGAGCAGCCTCGCGCAAGGCACTTGACTAGATCCGGCCTCTGAGCAGAGCTGGAGCTCTGCCGTCCTGGAGGCACACTCGGCTCGGCCCAAGCCGGGATTGCAGCTGCACGCGGCTTGGCTCCCTCGACTCTTCCCAAGGAGGCTCGCTTCCAAGCGGACCGTGCACTTGGCTTCCAGGCAGGGACGCCCCGCGCCTCCTGCAGGTCTTGGCACAGGGGCTGCTTCCCCTGAGCGGAGGCTGTGGGCGGCAGCCCAGACACGCAGGCGCAGGCCCCAACCACCTGCACACGTCTCTGCTGGTGGGGAGAGCACTAGGGAAATGACGTCTGTCAGGCACCTTCTGGGCGCTCACGGAGTCAGCCTCCGGGTGTGTGGGGCTGCAGACCACAGCCAGGGGCCCTGGGAAGCCTGGTGCTCTCCGTGCTGTGCTGAGTCTGGGCGGCCAAGCGACCGCTGGAGGAGCCCTGCACTTGCCATTCCCTTCCCTATGACAGAGCTCTCACGGCTGGAGGGCTTGGCAGCGTGCACCCCACCGGCCCCTAAGCCCTCCGCAAGGACGCCTGGGGACTAGGTGCAAAGGCAAGGCAGGAGTGGAGCTGAGGCCAGGAAGGCGCCAGGAGCGTCTGCCTGTCTGGCGCAGCCTGCTCCTTCCCGGGCAGGAAGCCTAGCAGCGAGGCCAGTCTGGGCAAGGCTCGCCCAGGGCAGAGCAGCCTCACGCCAGCAACTCTGCCAGATCGGGCCTCTGAGCAGAGCTGGAGCTCTGCCGTACTGGAGGCTCACTGGGCTCCGCCCAAGGAGTGAGTGCAGACGCACGCAGCTGGGCTGCCTCCTCTTCTCCCGCGGAGGCTCGCTTCCCGCATGCTGTGCACTAGGCTTCCAGGCGGGGGCGCCCCGCGCCCCCTACAGGTCTTGGCTCAGGGGCTGCTTCCCTGGAGCTGGGGCTGCCGGCGGGAGCCCAGACACGCAGGGGCAGGCCCCACCACCTGCACACGTCTCTGCTGGGGAGCAGAGCGCTAGGGACATGACGTCTGTCAGGCACCTTCTGGGCGCCCACGGAGTCAGCCTCCGGGAGTGTGGGGCTGCAGACCACAGCCAGGGGACCTGGGAGCCTTGTGCTCCCCGTGCGGCGCTGAGTCTGGGCGGCCAAGCAACCGCTGGTGGAGCCCTGCACTTGCCCTCCCCTCCCCTCTACGAGAGGCCTCACTGCTGGAGGGCTTGGCAGTGTGCAAGCCACCGGCTCCTAAGCCTTCCCCAAGGACGCCCGGGGCCTAGATGCAAAGGCAAGGCAGGAGTGGAGCTGAGGCCAGGAAGGCGCCAGTGGCCTCTCCCAGCATCGCACAGCCTGCTCCTTCCCGGGCAGCAAGCCTAGCAGCGAGGCAAGCCTGGGCAAGTCTCGCCCAGGGCAGAGCAGCCTCGCGCAAGGCACTTGACTAGATCCGGCCTCTGAGCAGAGCTGGAGCTCTGCCGTCCTGGAGGCACACTCGGCTCGGCCCAAGCCGGGATTGCAGCTGCACGCGGCTTGGCTCCCTCGACTCTTCCCAAGGAGGCTCGCTTCCAAGCGGACCGTGCACTTGGCTTCCAGGCAGGGACGCCCCGCGCCTCCTGCAGGTCTTGGCACAGGGGCTGCTTCCCCTGAGCGGAGGCTGTGGGCGGCAGCCCAGACACGCAGGGGCAGGCCCCAACCACCTGCACACGTCTCTGCTGGTGGGGAGAGCACTAGGGAAATGACGTCTGTCAGGCACCTTCTGGGCGCTCACGGAGTCAGCCTCCGGGTGTGTGGGGCTGCAGACCACAGCCAGGGGCCCTGGGAAGCCTGGTGCTCTCCGTGCTGTGCTGAGTCTGGGCGGCCAAGCGACCGCTGGAGGAGCCCTGCACTTGCCATTCCCTTCCCTATGACAGAGCTCTCACGGCTGGAGGGCTTGGCAGCGTGCACCCCACCGGCCCCTAAGCCCTCCGCAAGGACGCCTGGGGACTAGGTGCAAAGGCAAGGCAGGAGTGGAGCTGAGGCCAGGAAGGCGCCAGGAGCGTCTGCCTGTCTGGCGCAGCCTGCTCCTTCCCGGGCAGGAAGCCTAGCAGCGAGGCAAGTCTGGGCAAGGCTCGCCCAGGGCAGAGCAGCCTCACGCCAGCAACTCTGCCAGATCGGGCCTCTGAGCAGAGCTGGAGCTCTGCCGTACTTGAGGCTCACTGGGCTCCGCCCAAGGAGTGAGTGCAGACGCACGCAGCTGGGCTGCCTCCTCTTCTCCCGAGGAGGCTCGCTTCCCGCATGCTGTGCACTAGGCTTCCAGGCGGGGGCGCCCCGCGCCCCCTACAGGTCTTGGCTCAGGGGCTGCTTCCCTGGAGCTGGGGCTGCCGGCGGGAGCCCAGACACGCAGGGGCAGGCCCCACCACCTGCACACGTCTCTGCTGGGGAGCAGAGCGCTAGGGACATGACGTCTGTCAGGCACCTTCTGGGCGCCCACGGAGTCAGCCTCCGGGAGTGTGGGGCTGCAGACCACAGCCAGGGGACCTGGGAGCCTTGTGCTCTCCGTGCGGCGCTGAGTCTGGGCGGCCAAGCAACCGCTGGTGGAGCCCTGCACTTGCCCTCCCCTCCCCTCTACGAGAGGCCTCACTGCTGGAGGGCTTGGCAGTGTGCAAGCCACCGGCTCCTAAGCCTTCCCCAAGGACGCCCGGGGCCTAGATGCAAAGGCAAGGCAGGAGTGGAGCTGAGGCCAGGAAGGCACCAGTGGCCTCTCCCAGCATCGCACAGCCTGCTCCTTCCCGGGCAGCAAGCCTAGCAGCGAGGCAAGCCTGGGCAAGTCTCGCCCAGGGCAGAGCAGCCTCGCGCAAGGCACTTGACTAGATCCGGCCTCTGAGCAGAGCTGGAGCTCTGCCGTCCTGGAGGCACACTCGGCTCGGCCCAAGCCGGGATTGCAGCTGCACGCGGCTTGGCTCCCTCGACTCTTCCCAAGGAGGCTCGCTTCCAAGCGGACCGTGCACTTGGCTTCCAGGCAGGGACGCCCCGCGCCTCCTGCAGGTCTTGGCACAGGGGCTGCTTCCCCTGAGCGGAGGCTGTGGGCAGCAGCCCAGACACGCAGGGGCAGGCCCCAACCACCTGCACACGTCTCTGCTGGTGGGGAGAGCACTAGGGAAATGACGTCTGTCAGGCACCTTCTGGGCGCTCACGGAGTCAGCCTCCGGGTGTGTGGGGCTGCAGACCACAGCCAGGGGCCCTGGGAAGCCTGGTGCTCTCCGTGCTGTGCTGAGTCTGGGCGGCCAAGCGACCGCTGGAGGAGCCCTGCACTTGCCATTCCCTTCCCTATGACAGAGCTCTCACGGCTGGAGGGCTTGGCAGCGTGCACCCCACCGGCCCCTAAGCCCTCCGCAAGGACGCCTGGGGACTAGGTGCAAAGGCAAGGCAGGAGTGGAGCTGAGGCCAGGAAGGCGCCAGGAGCGTCTGCCTGTCTGGCGCAGCCTGCTCCTTCCCGGGCAGGAAGCCTAGCAGCGAGGCAAGTCTGGGCAAGGCTCGCCCAGGGCAGAGCAGCCTCACGCCAGCAACTCTGCCAGATCGGGCCTCTGAGCAGAGCTGGAGCTCTGCCGTACTGGAGGCTCACTGGGCTCCGCCCAAGGAGTGAGTGCAGACGCACGCAGCTGGGCTGCCTCCTCTTCTCCCGAGGAGGCTCGCTTCCCGCATGCTGTGCACTAGGCTTCCAGGCGGGGGCGCCCCGCGCCCCCTACAGGTCTTGGCTCAGGGGCTGCTTCCCTGGAGCTGGGGCTGCCGGCGGGAGCCCAGACACGCAGGGGCAGGCCCCACCACCTGCACACGTCTCTGCTGGGGAGCAGAGCGCTAGGGACATGACGTCTGTCAGGCACCTTCTGGGCGCCCACGGAGTCAGCCTCCGGGAGTGTGGGGCTGCAGACCACAGCCAGGGGACCTGGGAGCCTTGTGCTCCCCGTGCGGCGCTGAGTCTGGGCGGCCAAGCAACCGCTGGTGGAGCCCTGCACTTGCCCTCCCCTCCCCTCTACGAGAGGCCTCACTGCTGGAGGGCTTGGCAGTGTGCAAGCCACCGGCTCCTAAGCCTTCCCCAAGGACGCCCGGGGCCTAGATGCAAAGGCAAGGCAGGAGTGGAGCTGAGGCCAGGAAGGCGCCAGTGGCCTCTCCCAGCATCGCACAGCCTGCTCCTTCCCGGGCAGCAAGCCTAGCAGCGAGGCAAGCCTGGGCAAGTCTCGCCCAGGGCAGAGCAGCCTCGCGCAAGGCACTTGACTAGATCCGGCCTCTGAGCAGAGCTGGAGCTCTGCCGTCCTGGAGGCACACTCGGCTCGGCCCAAGCCGGGATTGCAGCTGCACGCGGCTTGGCTCCCTCGACTCTTCCCAAGGAGGCTCGCTTCCAAGCGGACCGTGCACTTGGCTTCCAGGCAGGGACGCCCCGCGCCTCCTGCAGGTCTTGGCACAGGGGCTGCTTCCCCTGAGCGGAGGCTGTGGGCGGCAGCCCAGACACGCAGGGGCAGGCCCCAACCACCTGCACACGTCTCTGCTGGTGGGGAGAGCACTAGGGAAATGACGTCTGTCAGGCACCTTCTGGGCGCTCACGGAGTCAGCCTCCGGGTGTGTTGGGGCTGCAGACCACAGCCAGGGGCCCTGGGAAGCCTGGTGCTCTCCGTGCTGTGCTGAGTCTGGGCGGCCAAGCGACCGCTGGAGGAGCCCTGCACTTGCCATTCCCTTCCCTATGACAGAGCTCTCACGGCTGGAGGGCTTGGCAGCGTGCACCCCACCGGCCCCTAAGCCCTCCGCAAGGACGCCTGGGACTAGGTGCAAAGGCAAGGCAGGAGTGGAGCTGAGGCCAGGAAGGCGCCAGGAGCGTCTGCCTGTCTGGCGCAGCCTGCTCCTTCCCGGGCAGGAAGCCTAGCAGCGAGGCAAGTCTGGGCAAGGCTCGCCCAGGGCAGAGCAGCCTCACGCCAGCAACTCTGCCAGATCGGGCCTCTGAGCAGAGCTGGAGCTCTGCCGTACTTGAGGCTCACTGGGCTCCGCCCAAGGAGTGAGTGCAGACGCACGCAGCTGGGCTGCCTCCTCTTCTCCCGAGGAGGCTCGCTTCCCGCATGCTGTGCACTAGGCTTCCAGGCGGGGGCGCCCCGCGCCCCCTACAGGTCTTGGCTCAGGGGCTGCTTCCCTGGAGCTGGGGCTGCCGGCGGGAGCCCAGACACGCAGGGGCAGGCCCCACCACCTGCACACGTCTCTGCTGGGGAGCAGAGCGCTAGGGACATGACGTCTGTCAGGCACCTTCTGGGCGCCCACGGAGTCAGCCTCCGGGAGTGTGGGGCTGCAGACCACAGCCAGGGGACCTGGGAGCCTTGTGCTCTCCGTGCGGCGCTGAGTCTGGGCGGCCAAGCAACCGCTGGTGGAGCCCTGCACTTGCCCTCCCCTCCCCTCTACGAGAGGCCTCACTGCTGGAGGGCTTGGCAGTGTGCAAGCCACCGGCTCCTAAGCCTTCCCCAAGGACGCCCGGGGCCTAGATGCAAAGGCAAGGCAGGAGTGGAGCTGAGGCCAGGAAGGCACCAGTGGCCTCTCCCAGCATCGCACAGCCTGCTCCTTCCCGGGCAGCAAGCCTAGCAGCGAGGCAAGCCTGGGCAAGTCTCGCCCAGGGCAGAGCAGCCTCGCGCAAGGCACTTGACTAGATCCGGCCTCTGAGCAGAGCTGGAGCTCTGCCGTCCTGGAGGCACACTCGGCTCGGCCCAAGCCGGGATTGCAGCTGCACGCGGCTTGGCTCCCTCGACTCTTCCCAAGGAGGCTCGCTTCCAAGCGGACCGTGCACTTGGCTTCCAGGCAGGGACGCCCCGCGCCTCCTGCAGGTCTTGGCACAGGGGCTGCTTCCCCTGAGCGGAGGCTGTGGGCGGCAGCCCAGACACGCAGGGGCAGGCCCCAACCACCTGCACACGTCTCTGCTGGTGGGGAGAGCACTAGGGAAATGACGTCTGTCAGGCACCTTCTGGGCGCTCACGGAGTCAGCCTCCGGGTGTGTGGGGCTGCAGACCACAGCCAGGGGCCCTGGGAAGCCTGGTGCTCTCCGTGCTGTGCTGAGTCTGGGCGGCCAAGCGACCGCTGGAGGAGCCCTGCACTTGCCATTCCCTTCCCTATGACAGAGCTCTCACGGCTGGAGGGCTTGGCAGCGTGCACCCCACCGGCCCCTAAGCCTCCGCAAGGACGCCTGGGGACTAGGTGCAAAGGCAAGGCAGGAGTGGAGCTGAGGCCAGGAAGGCGCCAGGAGCGTCTGCCTGTCTGGCGCAGCCTGCTCCTTCCCGGGCAGGAAGCCTAGCAGCGAGGCAAGTCTGGGCAAGGCTCGCCCAGGGCAGAGCAGCCTCACGCCAGCAACTCTGCCAGATCGGGCCTCTGAGCAGAGCTGGAGCTCTGCCGTACTTGAGGCTCACTGGGCTCCGCCCAAGGAGTGAGTGCAGACGCACGCAGCTGGGCTGCCTCCTCTTCTCCCGAGGAGGCTCGCTTCCCGCATGCTGTGCACTAGGCTTCCAGGCGGGGGCGCCCCGCGCCCCTACAGGTCTTGGCTCAGGGGCTGCTTCCCTGGAGCTGGGGCTGCCGGCGGGAGCCCAGACACGCAGGGGCAGGCCCCACCACCTGCACACGTCTCTGCTGGGGAGCAGAGCGCTAGGGACATGACGTCTGTCAGGCACCTTCTGGGCGCCCACGGAGTCAGCCTCCGGGAGTGTGGGGCTGCAGACCACAGCCAGGGGACCTGGGAGCCTTGTGCTCTCCGTGCGGCGCTGAGTCTGGGCGGCCAAGCAACCGCTGGTGGAGCCCTGCACTTGCCCTCCCCTCCCCTCTACGAGAGGCCTCACTGCTGGAGGGCTTGGCAGTGTGCAAGCCACCGGCTCCTAAGCCTTCCCCAAGGACGCCCGGGGCCTAGATGCAAAGGCAAGGCAGGAGTGGAGCTGAGGCCAGGAAGGCACCAGTGGCCTCTCCCAGCATCGCACAGCCTGCTCCTTCCCGGGCAGCAAGCCTAGCAGCGAGGCAAGCCTGGGCAAGTCTCGCCCAGGGCAGAGCAGCCTCGCGCAAGGCACTTGACTAGATCCGGCCTCTGAGCAGAGCTGGAGCTCTGCCGTCCTGGAGGCACACTCGGCTCGGCCCAAGCCGGGATTGCAGCTGCACGCGGCTTGGCTCCCTCGACTCTTCCCAAGGAGGCTCGCTTCCAAGCGGACCGTGCACTTGGCTTCCAGGCAGGGACGCCCCGCGCCTCCTGCAGGTCTTGGCACAGGGGCTGCTTCCCCTGAGCGGAGGCTGTGGGCAGCAGCCCAGACACGCAGGGGCAGGCCCCAACCACCTGCACACGTCTCTGCTGGTGGGGAGAGCACTAGGGAAATGACGTCTGTCAGGCACCTTCTGGCGCTCACGGAGTCAGCCTCCGGGTGTGTGGGGCTGCAGACCACAGCCAGGGGCCCTGGGAAGCCTGGTGCTCTCCGTGCTGTGCTGAGTCTGGGCGGCCAAGCGACCGCTGGAGGAGCCCTGCACTTGCCATTCCCTTCCTATGACAGAGCTCTCACGGCTGGAGGGCTTGGCAGCGTGCACCCCACCGGCCCCTAAGCCCTCCGCAAGGACGCCTGGGGACTAGGTGCAAAGGCAAGGCAGGAGTGGAGCTGAGGCCAGGAAGGCGCCAGGAGCGTCTGCCTGTCTGGCGCAGCCTGCTCCTTCCCGGGCAGGAAGCCTAGCAGCGAGGCAAGTCTGGGCAAGGCTCGCCCAGGGCAGAGCAGCCTCACGCCAGCAACTCTGCCAGATCGGGCCTCTGAGCAGAGCTGGAGCTCTGCCGTACTGGAGGCTCACTGGGCTCCGCCCAAGGAGTGAGTGCAGACGCACGCAGCTGGGCTGCCTCCTCTTCTCCCGAGGAGGCTCGCTTCCCGCATGCTGTGCACTAGGCTTCCAGGCGGGGGCGCCCCGCGCCCCCTACAGGTCTTGGCTCAGGGGCTGCTTCCCTGGAGCTGGGGCTGCCGGCGGGAGCCCAGACACGCAGGGGCAGGCCCCACCACCTGCACACGTCTCTGCTGGGGAGCAGAGCGCTAGGGACATGACGTCTGTCAGGCACCTTCTGGGCGCCCACGGAGTCAGCCTCCGGGAGTGTGGGGCTGCAGACCACAGCCAGGGGACCTGGGAGCCTTGTGCTCCCCGTGCGGCGCTGAGTCTGGGCGGCCAAGCAACCGCTGGTGGAGCCCTGCACTTGCCCTCCCCTCCCCTCTACGAGAGGCCTCACTGCTGGAGGGCTTGGCAGTGTGCAAGCCACCGGCTCCTAAGCCTTCCCCAAGGACGCCCGGGGCCTAGATGCAAAGGCAAGGCAGGAGTGGAGCTGAGGCCAGGAAGGCGCCAGTGGCCTCTCCCAGCATCGCACAGCCTGCTCCTTCCCGGGCAGCAAGCCTAGCAGCGAGGCAAGCCTGGGCAAGTCTCGCCCAGGGCAGAGCAGCCTCGCGCAAGGCACTTGACTAGATCCGGCCTCTGAGCAGAGCTGGAGCTCTGCCGTCCTGGAGGCACACTCGGCTCGGCCCAAGCCGGGGATTGCAGCTGCACGCGGCTTGGCTCCCTCGACTCTTCCCAAGGAGGCTCGCTTCCAAGCGGACCGTGCACTTGGCTTCCAGGCAGGGACGCCCCGCGCCTCCTGCAGGTCTTGGCACAGGGGCTGCTTCCCCTGAGCGGAGGCTGTGGGCGGCAGCCCAGACACGCAGGGGCAGGCCCCAACCACCTGCACACGTCTCTGCTGGTGGGGAGAGCACTAGGGAAATGACGTCTGTCAGGCACCTTCTGGGCGCTCACGGAGTCAGCCTCCGGGTGTGTGGGGCTGCAGACCACAGCCAGGGGCCCTGGGAAGCCTGGTGCTCTCCGTGCTGTGCTGAGTCTGGGCGGCCAAGCGACCGCTGGAGGAGCCCTGCACTTGCCATTCCCTTCCCTATGACAGAGCTCTCACGGCTGGAGGGCTTGGCAGCGTGCACCCCACCGGCCCCTAAGCCCTCCGCAAGGACGCCTGGGGACTAGGTGCAAAGGCAAGGCAGGAGTGGAGCTGAGGCCAGGAAGGCGCCAGGAGCGTCTGCCTGTCTGGCGCAGCCTGCTCCTTCCCGGGCAGGAAGCCTAGCAGCGAGGCAAGTCTGGGCAAGGCTCGCCCAGGGCAGAGCAGCCTCACGCCAGCAACTCTGCCAGATCGGGCCTCTGAGCAGAGCTGGAGCTCTGCCGTACTTGAGGCTCACTGGGCTCCGCCCAAGGAGTGAGTGCAGACGCACGCAGCTGGGCTGCCTCCTCTTCTCCCGAGGAGGCTCGCTTCCCGCATGCTGTGCACTAGGCTTCCAGGCGGGGGCGCCCCGCGCCCCCTACAGGTCTTGGCTCAGGGGCTGCTTCCCTGGAGCTGGGGCTGCCGGCGGGAGCCCAGACACGCAGGGGCAGGCCCCACCACCTGCACACGTCTCTGCTGGGGAGCAGAGCGCTAGGGACATGACGTCTGTCAGGCACCTTCTGGGCGCCCACGGAGTCAGCCTCCGGGAGTGTGGGGCTGCAGACCACAGCCAGGGGACCTGGGAGCCTTGTGCTCTCCGTGCGGCGCTGAGTCTGGGCGGCCAAGCAACCGCTGGTGGAGCCCTGCACTTGCCCTCCCCTCCCCTCTACGAGAGGCCTCACTGCTGGAGGGCTTGGCAGTGTGCAAGCCACCGGCTCCTAAGCCTTCCCCAAGGACGCCCGGGGCCTAGATGCAAAGGCAAGGCAGGAGTGGAGCTGAGGCCAGGAAGGCACCAGTGGCCTCTCCCAGCATCGCACAGCCTGCTCCTTCCCGGGCAGCAAGCCTAGCAGCGAGGCAAGCCTGGGCAAGTCTCGCCCAGGGCAGAGCAGCCTCGCGCAAGGCACTTGACTAGATCCGGCCTCTGAGCAGAGCTGGAGCTCTGCCGTCCTGGAGGCACACTCGGCTCGGCCCAAGCCGGGATTGCAGCTGCACGCGGCTTGGCTCCCTCGACTCTTCCCAAGGAGGCTCGCTTCCAAGCGGACCGTGCACTTGGCTTCCAGGCAGGGACGCCCCGCGCCTCCTGCAGGTCTTGGCACAGGGGCTGCTTCCCCTGAGCGGAGGCTGTGGGCAGCAGCCCAGACACGCAGGGGCAGGCCCCAACCACCTGCACACGTCTCTGCTGGTGGGGAGAGCACTAGGGAAATGACGTCTGTCAGGCACCTTCTGGGCGCTCACGGAGTCAGCCTCCGGGTGTGTGGGGCTGCAGACCACAGCCAGGGGCCCTGGGAAGCCTGGTGCTCTCCGTGCTGTGCTGAGTCTGGGCGGCCAAGCGACCGCTGGAGGAGCCCTGCACTTGCCATTCCCTTCCCTATGACAGAGCTCTCACGGCTGGAGGGCTTGGCAGCGTGCACCCCACCGGCCCCTAAGCCCTCCGCAAGGACGCCTGGGGACTAGGTGCAAAGGCAAGGCAGGAGTGGAGCTGAGGCCAGGAAGGCGCCAGGAGCGTCTGCCTGTCTGGCGCAGCCTGCTCCTTCCCGGGCAGGAAGCCTAGCAGCGAGGCCAGTCTGGGCAAGGCTCGCCCAGGGCAGAGCAGCCTCACGCCAGCAACTCTGCCAGATCGGGCCTCTGAGCAGAGCTGGAGCTCTGCCGTACTGGAGGCTCACTGGGCTCCGCCCAAGGAGTGAGTGCAGACGCACGCAGCTGGGCTGCCTCCTCTTCTCCCGCGGAGGCTCGCTTCCCGCATGCTGTGCACTAGGCTTCCAGGCGGGGGCGCCCCGCGCCCCCTACAGGTCTTGGCTCAGGGGCTGCTTCCCTGGAGCTGGGGCTGCCGGCGGGAGCCCAGACACGCAGGGGCAGGCCCCACCACCTGCACACGTCTCTGCTGGGGAGCAGAGCGCTAGGGACATGACGTCTGTCAGGCACCTTCTGGGCGCCCACGGAGTCAGCCTCCGGGAGTGTGGGGCTGCAGACCACAGCCAGGGGACCTGGGAGCCTTGTGCTCCCCGTGCGGCGCTGAGTCTGGGCGGCCAAGCAACCGCTGGTGGAGCCCTGCACTTGCCCTCCCCTCCCCTCTACGAGAGGCCTCACTGCTGGAGGGCTTGGCAGTGTGCAAGCCACCGGCTCCTAAGCCTTCCCCAAGGACGCCCGGGGCCTAGATGCAAAGGCAAGGCAGGAGTGGAGCTGAGGCCAGGAAGGCGCCAGTGGCCTCTCCCAGCATCGCACAGCCTGCTCCTTCCCGGGCAGCAAGCCTA